>NC_045741.1:24547102-24552793 GCF_008692095.1 Etheostoma spectabile | reverse complement strand
TTTCACGGATAGGATCCCCCCCCCCCAGCATTACACACTACTGAGCTCACCACCAGTTTCTCTCCACTCCACAAACAGTCTCTGCCCTCCTACACCCACGGTGGCTGCAGCTGATTGGACGAATGCGTCATGTGGGTCTGGCTGCTCCCGAATTTTAAAACAGACCATAATGGCTGCTAGTTTGGAGTGCGATCTAGTATTTTATGAAAATAGTTCACCAAAATGTGTTTCTGAAAACATTTGCAGCAAGAAATAGGTCATGAAGTTGCTGAATGTGTCTTCATTTCAGATTTCCGCCGGCTTTTAAGAGGCAGCGAGCCGGCTCCTCATTTGCATAAAGTTGGCTGGATTCAACTTTATGCAAATGAGGAACAGGTAACTCGACACCCCGCGTCTCCAAACACCTACCATAATGCATTGCACGGCTGCTCCCATAGAAATGATTGGGAAGCGGGGAAATGATGCTGACAATGGAGATGTACTATCAGCAACAAATATTTGACAAAGACAAAAAAAGGAGCTCTTTTCATAGCTAAAAGCAGAAACTAGCACATCAATGAGTTGAGCATAGAAATTATTTGCACGGTTACAGGGAGGAAAATATGCAGTATACTATGCTATATACATTTTTCAATGTTTATTGGTCACCGTATAAAGACTGATAGCAGACCGATCGATTCACATAATGAGAACTTTGACTCATCTGCTTTGGGACTGGACTTACTTGAGTCCATGTCAAGCCTCCAGCTGTGTTAGATGCAATGCATGGACAGAGTTGACAGAAATGAAATGTACAAACCAGAATGTGAGCTCGGACTACTAGACAAGTGTACCTCTTTGATGTTTGGCTCCACATCTGGATTGGAGGTCTCTGTCGTAGTGGAGGAGCTGTCGTCGTTGTCGGCAAGGTTATCTTTTAGCTCGTCTCCCTGAGTCTTTACTGTCGATTTTTTTTCTTTCTCTTCCTTCTTTCTCTGTGCTTTTGTTTTGCCGCGCAGCTTCACTTTGGATTCCAACACTGCAAACAATAGTAAACACACACTGCAGAGACTTGTACCTGACAACAGAGGCCTTCTGCCCTTTGCTCTCTTGTGATAAAAACAGGTGTGGGTACCTTTGTTTTGTACTGGCTGAGTGCTCTGTTCCTGTAGAGTCTCAGCACTGAGTGAATCTGGACGGTCCAGGTCGTTGTCCATGGCTCCTATTAGGTTGGCATATTCTGCATCGTCGGGGCAGAGGCTTCTGTGAGGCAGTGATGGCCCAGCTAAACTTTGACCCTGGAGGTCCAGTTGTTTGGTACTCCGAGCTTTTCGGTTGGCTAGCTGGCAGGCAGCTGGAGGTCCTTCTTGGCCTGAGGCTGTACTCCCTTTGGTCATCTGCGAGGAAGTAGCTTGCATAGGTGGGCGGCTGAGGCCGATCCGGGGCCTCTTCTCTTGGCTGTCTGAGTCGGACAGGGGGCGGCTGTTGCCCTGACGACCTCCGCCCCGGGCTGCTCCGTTGCTGGACACATATCCTCCTCTGAAGTTCTGAGTAGAGTCGCCGAAATCATTCAACCTAAAAAAGGTTGACAATTTTCTGTTAAAGTACACTTTACATGCAGCACCTCACCTTCTAAAGAAGAGAAGAGTTGCAACAATCAGCTGATTAATCAGATAATCGATCAAATCAATCTGCTAAAAAAGATCTTTTTCTCCAAACTTCTCAGGGTGTTTTATCATGTTTTTCTAAAGCGTTGTATAGACCAAATGATTCATCAATTAATCAAGAAAATAATGAAAATAAGCATATGTTGCAACAACAAGGACAAAAAAACACGTATGATTTTCTTATTCCACTGTAAAATCATTAAAATAGTCTAATTTTAGGCGCAATCCAAAGTGAGAATATGGTTGATAAACTGGCACTATAAACTGGTCTTTCACTCTTGCAATAATAATTATAAGAAACAATGAGAAACTATACTAAATGGGTGAAATAACCTAGTCCACCAGCTGAACAGCCAATCAGAGCTCACTCACCAACTGACTCAGGTTAAACACGCAAATGTAACCAAATGACCAACGATGATGTAAGTGGCGGCAGTACCAGTCACTGTGAAAGTGTCTAGCGGTTGGCCACAGCCCAACAGCTATCACTGTCCTCTCTGTGTGTCAGAGCCTCTTAAACACACCGAACCAATCAGAATGTATTCAAAGATTGTCTTGGAACCTTTTTAACAATCAATGGATGGGTCATCCTCTTCATTAGATTAATATTATAACCTTTTGTACATTGATGATATCATGAGGTTTGATCAACCTTTGTCTGTGGTGTAACTTGGCCTTTCCCGTTTTACACTTACTTTGAGTCACTGTGAATTTGCCCAATTTCCCTGAGATTAAAAGGTTTTCCCGTCTCCATGGAGGAGTTGGATTCCACAGACACGCGTCTTTTGAAAGGGTCCCATATGCTCTGAGCCTCCAGGTAGGCTGTGGCAATCACCAACAGAAACATGGAACTAAAGAGACGTAAATATGGACTGTTAGATGGGTTGAAATACTAAATGAAATACAACAGCAAGGGGTTTTATTGCCTGTGGTGTTGGTGCTGCACTGCAGTACAGAGCACAACTCACCTCATGACGAGCGACACTATGATGTAGAGCTCCAGCTCCCAGCTCGGTCTGGGCAAGGTCTCTGCACATGTAGCTAACATGTGGTAGGGCAAGGAGGCGTTCAGGACAAAAACAAACTCAGAGCCTCCACATGTCACCAATTTCAGCTCCCGGATCACTCGAGATGACGTGAAGTCGGGTGTAAACCTGTAGGGACAGGGGGGGAAATGTTGATGCTTGTAAGGCTGTTCTCAACAGTACAAAAACCTTGCTAATCTGGACTTGAAATCCGCCTGTGGTCTACAGATGTTTGTTACAATTAAGGCTGGACAAGATATTGATATTAATATTTTAGGCTAGATAAAGTCTTGCATTAATAATGTATCGTATTATGCAATATCATGTGAAATATGATCATACATCCATTAGCACATTGTTGATTTTTTGATTTTTTTTTATTTATTGTTCGTATTATTTGTGTGGATTTGTCATTTTATCATCCTGTTTATAATGTACTGTATGTGTATGTTTTTTGTGATCTATCTATATCATAACATTGTGAAATGACAGGTATTGTTGATACAGGTCATCTTAACGGCAGACTCTGTTTTAAATTTGGAATACGCAAATTTTGCATTTTCTGATTAAGACATGTGGGACATTCCGGTATTATTCAGGTTTAAGAGGCATTCTTTAGAAATGTAAACAGCGAATTCAGAATACGCATCTCGATCAGCGTTTTTACTGCAGTTTGAGGCAGTTTCCGGCTTCTTGCTTGTTTCTGGCTTCCGGTCAGCTCTGTGTGCTGCTATGATAAATGTACACTAACCAACCAGCCTGTTTGCAGGGCTGCGGCAGAGATGCATGCCCAAAAGAACAGAAGGAGATACATTACTTTAAACATTAGGAAAGACTTGCATTTTAACAACGATTTGGAAATGCACAAGAAGATGGTTGAAGGAATAAGAGAGGGACGCTGTGTTCGCACAACACCACCACTGGGGGAAAACTTCCTATTTTGCACGGCTACATGTACACTGGAAAAAATTATAAACATTACTTTTGTTTTTGCCCCCATTTTTCATGAGCTGAACTCAAAGATCTAAGATTTTTTTCTGTGTAAACAAAAGGCTTATTTCTCTCAAATATTGTTCACAAATTTGTCTAAATCTGTGTTATAGTGAGCAATTCTCCTTTGCCGCGATAATCCATCCACCTCCCAGGCGTGGCATATCAAGATGCTGATTAGACAGCAGGATTATTGCACAGGTGTGCCTCAGGCTGACCACAATAAAATGCCACTCTAAAATGTGCAGTATTACTGTATTTTGGGGAGGGGGTCTAAAAACCGGTCAGTATCTGGTGTTATGGTTACGGTTCCTCCCTCCCTCTCCCTCTCTGAGTTGAGGCATGCAGCAAACTTGTTTGAGAAAGGCAGCTGCATTTTACATTTTCTTCAAATGCTTTTGTTTTAAAAACATGCTATAGTTACAATTGGAAAAAGGGTGCCTTTTTATAATATGTTCACTGTGTCTCTGCCTAAGGCAAATTTACAGCACGTGTGCATTGTGTTAAAACTTAATTCTCTAACATATCAAGTAGCCAGTGCTTGGTAGATTTGAATTCAAACTGTTATTTGATTCATTATGAGATAAACGACACAAATATATTTGTGAATGGAACTTTTTCTGACATTTTTCTGATAGCAGAAAAAACACAGGTGCCGTTAATAACAATACCAATTGGCTACATTTCATTTGGGTGTGCCAGTTTCAGGACCATGACACATGCCGGTACATTGTCTGTGGGCTATAAATAGAACAAACATCAAATCTGTTATTGTTCTTAGTTTCGCCCTGTGCTTTGCTGTTCCTGTTATGTCAAAAGTCAAAATGTCTGCCATGAGTAAAGTCAGTACCATGGAAAAGGCTTTTACTCTGAAACTTCAACTAATACTTAACTAATCAGGCAAAATAAGTGGAAAATAAGCAGAAAATAACTGTGCAGGGCTTTAAAAACATGACACTCAGGTTAAATATTGAGAAAATGCATAATTTCAATTACAATTTAAGAAACTTTTTTTTCTAATTTAATTTTAGTTTAATTTGAGTTTAGAGTAGTTTCATAGCTCAAAATTACTATCACAGCCAAGCAGCACTAGCACCTGTTATTGCCACTATTCATTTCAACCCCAACCGGCCGTCAGACTCCGTCTACCAAGAGCCTGGGTCTGTCCCAGGTTTCTCCCTAAAAGGAGTTTTTCTTCGCCACTATCGCACTGTTGCTTGCTCTGAAGGGAACTACTAGAACTGTTGGGTTCTTGTAAATTCTAGGGTGGTCGAGACCTACTCTATCTTTGAAATTGCCTTGAGATAACTCTTGTTATGAATTGATACTATAAATAAAACTGAATTGAAAGGAAAGAAAAACGGCCATTTAAAAGACAGGAAGAGTCTACCGTTTCATATCATTGGCACTGGCATTTGTCTGCAAAGTGTCTGTCGGGTCAAAATTGGTCTGACTTTGTGTAGTCTGATCCTGGCATTACACTCACCTGCACTCGGCAGTGTCTTTGAGAGAGGCCGAGGACAGAGCTGGTGTCATTCAAATATTAACTTGATTAACAAAAACGTCCTGACTTGAATATTTGAGTTTTCCCAGCTAACATTTGAGTATTGTTTTTAATTTGTAAAAGGGATGACAAGTGTTCAAATAATGAGTGAATGTGTGTCCATTTTGAGAGTGGATTTGAACTTTAAGAGAAGAAAAAAAAAAAGGCCTGAGGGGAGCAAGCACAAGCTGCAGAGACAGAGAGCCAATTCATCCTCTCACTGAGGGCTTACTCAGCCAGAAAAGCTGAGAAAAAGTATTAATAGAGCTTCTGAAGTTCCCATATTCATGTGCCGTTCCCCAGTCTTCTGGCGTTTTCCCATTAATGGTCCAAGTTCGACTCGCCCCGATCCGGCTGCGGTGGCCAGTCCTCCTTTTTCCGTTGGAGATTAGTACCGCCTCATGCTTGAGGCGAGCGTGGCTGGTCGTCATAGCGACGCCTAAGGAAACACGACGCGCACACACAGAACGTGGAAGGTGTGTTTGAT
>NC_045741.1:24545996-24547092 GCF_008692095.1 Etheostoma spectabile | reverse complement strand
TGTGGCTGTTTGCCAGAAGACACATTTAGTTTTAGTTTGTTCCGGACTCCACCCCCGTCTGTCCTAGCAATGATGATGATGATGTAGCGATTACTGACGATTCTCTCCGACCAATCAGCAGTCGGCAGGCTTTCAAGTCACCTTCTGGTATCGCCTCAGCTGGCTTGGAACGTTGACAGAGGTGATACTACATAAAGTACCTGTTAGCAGGTACCAGGGACGATTTTCGTAATGGAAAACCAAAAAAGCGAGTAAAGTCGAGGCGAGTCGAGCAGGTACCATGCAGTAGAAAAACGCCATAAGGTTCAAATCAGACACAGTGAAATATATAACGGACAAAGACTGAGATAACATGTTAGTTCACTCACAGTATGATGAGGTCTTTTGAAGCATTTGGCTTAAGTGAAAATTCTTGACAGTTGAGAACTTTGAATCCATATCCTTCACACACTTGTCCGTTGATTTCTGCCGATTTGATGGTGATCGGGAGCAGGCCTGTGTTCTCCACTCTGAAGGTTCTTCTGAGAGTAAAGTTTGGCTCCTTGACTTTTGTCTCTGAAATAAATGAAGGGATAATAACGTATGGACATTGAATATATTGCAACAGAGACAGAAAAGTATATCAACACACAATTTTATGTTTTTTTCTAAATAATTATCATCAGTGAGATTCCCGGGATCAACTGAACGTTTTATTCCATCACTTTGTGTTTAATGTTTCAATTGCACAAGCAAAGTATTGAGAATATGTTTAGGACAATTTCAAAGTACATCACTGCATGAAAAGTATGCATAGACCTAAATGCCCTTCTTGTTGGTCTTTCTTTTCTGTGTGACTTTGACCAAAAGATTAGGACTGTAATAACTTAAGGACATGCTTTTTTTAATAATGATGACGACTTAGAATATGAAGAAAACAGTGTTTGTACAATAAGGTGCACTAAGTTCTGTAAAATGGAATTCTGTTAATATAATGTAGGACATTGTTGGTGTGCAGAAGCTTGTTGTAGACATTTTACACCTACATCCTATCATCAGTTCAACCCTGAGAGTGCCTTTCATCCGTGTGTGTGTGTGTGTGTGTGTGTGTGTGTGT
>NC_045741.1:24525524-24545986 GCF_008692095.1 Etheostoma spectabile | reverse complement strand
GTGTGTGTGTGTGTGTGTGTGTGTGTGTGTGTACATTAAAGTGTATTAAATCACATCTGGATTTCATCTGGATACAAGGGACCAGAAATGGAAAGTGTAAATGGGGGCCATGGTTATACTGATCTGGACTGCACCAACACAAACTCACTCTCTGTGCAGTCTTTCAGCAGTGCCTCAGTCATCTTGAATCTCAGCGAGCTGCCTTGTCCTGGAGGCTTCCCTGCAACTTTCAGACTTTCCGTTGTACCTCGGCCGTGAAGTATGATTGTGTCAATCACAGTAAGATTGTTCCTAAACAGAAGGAAGCACACAATTTCAGGAAAGAAATGCATGTTTACTAATGGTTCAAGTTTCATTTATTGGCATTCTACAACACAGGGTGCAAGTTGTAGTCCCTTAATGCTACACAAGAAAAAAAAGTGAAAGTTCCATTAAGTGACATTACCTGACTATGAGGAGGGAGGAGACACTGTGGTTGCTGGTGGGAGTGAACCTCACGCTGAATGACTTGACTTCTCCGGGCAGCAGGAGGAGGTTGTACACAAAGGGTCTGGTTGAGCCCTCTACGAACCCTGTACTGCTCTTCATTAGAGATGTCTGCCAAACAAAAAGAGGGCCTGTTAGACACAAACAGTTTCCACATGCTGCCTACGCCATGGACAAAAGGACTGTGATTAGCAATGCAATTATATGCCAAACAGCTGCTCCTCTGAATGCCTGAACAGTGGGGAAGTCCATCGTCACTCTCGGAGCACTCACTTGATTTCTGTGAACCTGGAACTCTAAGGTATTTGTGTCAATGTTGATGTTGGACAAATTCCCTAATGGCAGCCTGGAAAATACAATCAGAGAAGATCACTGTCAGAGTAAGATGAGTGGGATAAAGAACAAGATACGTGCTGAGCTAATGGAGATTTCCCACCTGTCAGCCAGCTTTCCAGAAAACACAGAGGGGTTGGGCAACAGCGCCAATGGGAGAACCTGGACATAAACAAGGACATCGGCCGGATTCTGCAGAATCACCTCTTCTTCCTGCGAAGACACAGAAAGATGTCCCACCTCAATTTCGAACACAGGACTTTACCAACACTTTAAGACATTCCTGCTTGTGTTTGTAACTAGGGGTGTGAATCTTCACTGGTCTCACGATTAAATTACGATTATCCTCACCACACACACACCTCAGCCACACATGGTTTTCATCAACACATTCAAGCAGTCAGATAAGATATATGAACTCCCCCCAAGCAACATCAGTAGGCAGTAATCAATGAAGGTCTGCCACTGCATCGACGGAGGCGATGCAATGATTCACCCCTACTACTAACAAGAAGCGGGTTGTTTTCTACTCACAGACGAGCTGTTTGTGTTGGTCAGAGGGAACATAATGCGTTGGGAGGAGTTGATCAGTGAGGGCCAGGTCAAGTGCGCCGTTATTTTAGCTTGAACGTTTTTCTGCAGGTCTGTGTTGACTTCAAAGACAGCTTCGATCCTTTAGTAAAAAAAAGAAGCAAAAAAACATCTTGTGACAAGCTGTAAATAGCCTGTTGTTGTGAAGCAACTGATTCAACAGTAAAATGTGATAACCATAGCCCAAGGATCACTGAATCCTAATATACTTACTTGTGTCCCGAGTGCTCTTTCAGCTCTTTCCAACGCCTGAGGAGTTTCTGGTGGAGGTCTACATCAGCGTCCCAGATATCCTCCTGTAATGCCAGCCCATGAGGCTTGGACTCAGCTGTGAAAAAAAATAAAATAAATTGTTTTAATTTTGACTCTTGTTCTGTGAGATTTGAACGTTACACACACACACACACACACACACACACACACACACACACACACACACACACACACACACACACACACACACACACACACACACACACACACACACACACACACACACACAGACACACAGACACACAGACACACACACACACACACTTAAAAAAAAGAAAAAAAACTTACATTTAAGCACAAATGGCAGCCCCACATAACAGTGATCACCACACTGCATGCTGGCATCAAAATAAATATTTGCCACCTGAAAAAGATGGAGGAAAGAAAAATAAGTTTATGTTTAGAAGGACACTTATGGCTCACCAATGTTGCTCAGTGAGATGAAGGGGGCTACCTTAGATTTACGTCTTGGCTCCAGCTCGTCTTTGTTGTTGCGGAGCCGTTTATAATAGAAACGTATATCTTCAGTCAGGGAGCGGATCTGCTGTAACCTCACTTTCTGAGTAAAAGAGCTCTGTATACTGAAGCTTTGATGAACAACTTTCCCCTAAAGGAACAAAAACACACAAAAACACACACACACACACACACACACACACGCACGCACACACACGCACACACACGCACACACGCACGCACACACGCACACGCACACGCACACACGCACACGCACACGCACACGCACACACGTCAGCAGGAGCCATAACACCTCAGGCTATGTACAGGAATGCAGGCTCGGCAGGTGATACATCTCTTCTTCTGCTTGCCAGTACAGATGTGAAATCATACTTATGAATAGATGTTAGTGTTACTTACTGGAAATGAAGGTGGTAAAATGATGTGCTTAGGAGAGCTGTTTAATGTACCCACAGCTATGAGAGCTTTTACCGGGATGGTTAATATCTGAAGAGGAAAAAAAAAAGTCACCATCAGACTGAATGATGCTTGTGCATTTCTTTAAAAGGAATGACCATAAACAGCAGATTTGACTGGCTACCTACCTCATAATCTGTGGTGATATGTATGGCTCCATCATACATGCCCTCCAGAGCATTGGCCACAAGTGTCACTTTGAATGCTGCATAATAGCCAGATGCTAATATCACCTTTATAGAGAAGAAAAAAAAAAAAAGGTGTTTTTTCACAGTGCACAGGCTACAGATTCTTAACATGAGGAAGCGGTTAGCTGTACAGTACCTTTTTTATTTTTGATATAAATGAGTCTAGAAAGGTTTACTCATGCTTCCTCTCCCTTTTTCTCTTTGCTGCCATCTTTCTTTCTGTTTTTCTTCTTTTGCTTCATGAGGCTTTTTTCTAATCCCAAATTTAACTCTGTGTTTACAAGCTCGAGTCAGCACTGTGAGTATGTGAGCTTGTGCATGTCTGCAGCAGCAACACTACATAAGTAAAAAACTAAAAATATTACCATTAATTCATACCAGCAAATGTTTGCACAAGCATAACCTTAGCAAGGTAATTGCAAGCTAGCAAAGACGCTAGTAAAAAATGACTTTCAACTTGGCAATGTGACTAATGAGATAAATAACCTCAGACACAGAGCAGTGAGGAAACATTGCAGAGCATAAGAATAATTTGCAATGTGACCAATTTTTCTTCCGTCTCAAGGCGCGTTGTTTGCAAGCCATAAATAATCCTTGGGAATAAGAGACAACTGATACTGTGTTTGAGTATTTAAAGGTTCTCTAAGCGATGTTTGGTGACTTTACTTCTTTTCTAACAAAACAAGACCAGCTTGCCCCTCCCTCCTCTACATCCAGTCCCCTCCCCCTCCTTTCCACGCACCAAAGTTAGTGTCATGATGAAAAGCAGCTTGGGTATGACACCGCGGGGGTCTTACTGTTTTGTGATGGGAGGCTGAGGTGTTGTGCAGCTCTCGCAGGCGACTTAGGGCCATTGTTGCGTTTCCTTTCTCCGTCTTCAGCAGCTCCATGGAGAGGCTGTCTCCCGTAACCAGCCAGGATTTGATCTCCAGCTGGAGGACACAAAGAAGTTTGAAAAGGACAAACAGGAGCAAACTGCAATTGGAGTCCTTTTGCTGAACAACGTGTGATTTTACTTTTAAATTGCTCAAACACTATATATCAGCTACCACTGTGGAAATGTGTATGTTAACCTAAAGGTACATGTTGTGACATGTTGTTTAACTGTTGTGCTGGAAATGTTTGAGAGCACAAGGCAGCTTGTTTAAAAGGTCATGTACAATACACAATGGACCTACTGTAACTGTGTACTGGACAATGGACAGGAAAGATAATCACACAGCAAGTAAGTTTTAAGTAAGTTATTTTTTTTATTTTCTCTCACAGGACAAACTAATTCTGCCACTGTTCTATGTGTAGTGTAGCAATACATGCAGTATGCTGTGTGATCTCACCTCTATGGGATTACTGTTCACCACCACAAATGTGATGCTGCTGGTGTCTGTTGCACTGCGAACACCAAAGTCCAGGATGTTCTCCTTCAGACTGGGAGGCAGGACCAGTGGCTGTTCACACAAAAAAACAAACGCCACATTACACAGACGCATATCACCAAGAATCGTTCTGCGTTGCAAAGGCAAAATTAAGTAACTACATACTTTACATACTAATCTGACTTATGTTTTACTATCTAGAAAAGCATTGTGTAATGTTTCCAAATGTCTAACTTCTAATCCTGTTTTGTTTGTTTTTTGTGTACCTCCAAGAAGCCTGTGTAGGCCCGGACAGGCAGGTGGAACTTGGATGCATTTGTGATCAGCAGTATATTGCTGTCTATGTGAATGGAGGGTCGGACCGGCCGGAAGAAGAGGGAGAAGACGTAGCGGGACTCGTGTGGGGGGATAAGGATGGGTGCACTGAAGTTCTGCACCTAAAACAGAGAGAGAAAACAAGATGTCATATCGCCCATTATACATATATTACACTTCACAATTACATTGTCCCCCTGTTAACCCTTTCTGGTGACTCTCACATTAAACATGGTTTTGGCCTCTTCTGGCAGGGACACATTGTGTAACCGGATGGCAAAGCTGAAGGCATTTGTGAGGAAGATGGGTCTGTCCACTGGGTCGACGGGGCTGTCCCTGATGTGGAACAATGTCGCCGTGTGGTCAAAGCCAAGGTAGCTGCCAGAAAAGAGAAACTTTTTAGAACTAAAACTCTTATCGGAAAAAAATTCAGCCATGCCCACTCTCTCAATGTAGAGACACAAACAACTCACCCATCTAAAACTTCTGCCTGGTAAGGGATTTCAAGCTTGGAGTAACTCTTTTCTTTCGCTTTAACAGTTATCTTTCCAGAGAACTGATATGGTCTTCTTGCTTTTGAGGCTGCAACCCAAAAACAAGATCGAAACAGAAGATAACTGCACTGCAGAAGCATACAAAGCCTCACAAGAGGAAGTTGGGCAATCCTCTAAACCAAAACGTGTAAGAAATTGCTTAAGTATTGACATGATGTGAAACTCTTCAAGCTAAATAATGTCCAGAGCATAACTAATAAATAGTCAGTATGTATTACAGGACACACACAAAGTAAAAATATTGACTTCCAATCCTTTTATTTTTTTAACCATTAGGTTTTTCAAAACTAATGGAATCCTTCTTAAAAAAGGAAGTAGAAGCAACTGTTCACTTCTGTGTCTCTGTCAGCCAGTGAAGACTTAGAAGAGGAAGTGACATCATGCAGGCTTCACACTTTAGAACTGCCTGTTAAGAGCTTGTGTTAAGTGGAAATGGAACTGCACTTTTAATGTTTAAGATCTGTGTAGCTCACTGACTGCATCATAATCACAGTTAGAGGGCGTGGTAGCGGAGCAGGCATATGATAGCTCAGGTTGGATATGGCTTTCAATTTCTAACTTTCTCAAATGGATTTCCATTGATTGTATGTCACAAGCTTAGCTGTTTGCAATGACATTTCCTCAACAAAAAAAACAACATTATGTAAATGTAAATGTAAATGTGCTGTATTTCTATATCTTTTCCAGTCTTAACAACTGCTCAAAGCGCTTTTACATCTACAGGAAACATTCACCATCACACACATTCATACACTGTGGCCGGGGCTGCCGTACAAGGTGCCACCTGCTCATCAGATAAACATTCATACACATTCACACTCCGATGCGCAGCAACCGCTCTACCACTGAGCCACAGCCGCCCGACATTATATATGAAAATGTATGGTTCAGGATATTAAACAGAAAAACCGTTAAATAAAATGAGACGTACACTCAGTGTCCTGCTAGCTACAACAAATAGTCTATTACAAAAGTCCTGAAATAAATTGTAAGTGTTTGTTATTTAGCCTACCCTCAAATATAGAGTAGAGGGAGAAGGAAAACAAACAAGCATCCAAATGGACATTATCGCAGCCAAAATAATTATCAAGCTCATTTTTTAATCGTGCGATTAATAGATTTTTTGACTATTGCGACAGGCCTAGACACACCGGTCAGTACAACAGCCTCTAAAATGATCATACAGTTTAATTAACACCTCTGTCAACAAAAATGTTACATTATAACCATTTTTCAACAGAAGTGTCTCACCACATTAAAAAACACTGCTTACCGTCAAAACTTATACTTGCAACTTTGGTATATCTGCTCTCTCCAGCTTTCAGTGTGACTGCTTTGAAATCTACTGTGACTGCTTCATTCGACGGTGTTGTGCGCACACTCTGTAAAAACATAAATAAAGTTTGGGGTTACATGAGGGTTAAAAAAACAGTTTGAAGATTTCAAAAAGGCTACCAAGGACACCTACTGTAATTGGAACATCTTTTGTTCCTGAATTTAAAAGGTGTACATTCAGCAGTTTTGGCCGATCTGTAAGAAAAAGTGGTTGAAAAAGAGAATGAAGGAGTGAGAAACGAAGCCTGGGGAAGAAGTGCAAGAGGGACCTACTGTTGTACTTCTCCATACCTTGTGACCGCAGCGTACCAAAGTCAAGCATCTCTGTGGAGGCGTATATACCAGGGGCTGCACGAAAAAAGAAGTACAGACAGACAAATGTTTACCTGACGGACAAGACCGATCAATATATTAAAATGTGACAAAGTTTTGGTAAGCACACCTGATGAGACCTCCACTTCTACAGGGAGAATGATAAACTGGTCTTCATTGGGGGCATTGGTTTTGATTCTGATGAAAGCCGTGTGGTTGTCGGCATCTCTCGACGAGAAGCTGGCTCTCATCACCCCCTTTGTTTCGAATGGAGGAATCTCCTGGAGGGAGAAGGTCAGCATTAGGGCTTGGTATCGCCACCGATATCCTGAATCAATCCGATTCTGATTCACAAGGTCCCTTTCTATTAGATTTCTATCAATCCAATTTTCCAAATATCAATTTTGTTTGGATATGAAAGAGATTCTTAGAGAACTAATGATGTAAATTGTACAAGGTTGCCTCTAACCTGACATATTATTAAAAATATTAATGTTGACTTTAAGAATTGACCCCAAAGCAGTTACATAGAGACAAAGAAATTGTCTTGCTTTCTTGCAGAGGGTGAGATGCAGAGACTGTTACACCTGATGGCCATGGCAGGATTACCCTCACCAGCATTTTGCCTAACTTTGGAGCGTTATTTAGCATAACATGAATTCCGTCTAGTTTCACATGAAACCAGAATCTTTAGTCTAGCTTTAAAACGGAGTCTCCTAAGAGACAGAGCTCAGCATTTTATGAATCGATACTTGACCATTTAAATGAAGATCGATTTGAATTGGAAAATCAAATTTTTTTCTTTAAACCCAGCCCTAGATACCTGGGGTGAAAGTGACAAAACTTTGACCTCCGTTATTGTTCATCTTTAAAAACAAAACAAGACTTTACACAATCACTGGAACAAAACAAAAAAAATAGACGTGGAACCAACCCATAATTTAAGAGTCCCTGTTTGTTGACCCGTGGGAAGCTCTAGATGAAGATCTCCACCACTGGAGTACATCTCAACAACCTGGAGTAAGACACGGAAAAGGAACCCAATCCACCAATTAAACAGCTGTTCTATTCCAAAAAACCATGTGCCAGTTCAACCATTAGATACTCTAATTACTCTACCTGTAGTGGTTCACTGAATGGGTTGTGGATGTTTATTAGAGGAGAGAAGCTGCTGTTTACAGGGACTCGAGCCCCGATGAAGGGCCGCAGTCTGTAAGGATTTGGGATGCCAACCCCAAAAACCTTCAGGACCAAGATAGAAAAGCAAAATTAGTCCCATTTCTCCTAGCACTAACTATTCAAGTTGTGAAAATGAAGTGGTGTTCATTTGTGGTCTATACCTGGTATGTAAACACTCCATGATGTGATGTATTAATAAATAAAGTGTTTTCTACGTTCCCAACTACCCGGGCGAGAAACACGACATCGAATGACGTGTTCCCTCCTGGTGGAATTATCTGTTGAAAGATACAGATAAAGACACATACATGATGTGCAGTACAACAAACACATAAAGCAGCTTATTAGTTTTTTTTTTTTAAATGTACTGACCCCAAACAGCTGGGCTAATAACTTGAAACACCTGACCTTACAGATCCGCTGCTACCAAAACATTACAGCTACATTCTAACTTTAGCATTTTGGTGGTGACTGTGGTCGCAAATAATGACTGTTCAGTGTTTTTGTTTTTTACCTAGATTTCCCTGAATACTTTCCTGTCTATTTATATCTACAGAAACCACTAAAAGCAATATATAGTCTACATATACAACATATAGACTAAAATGTCAGGTAGTAAGAGGTTTTACACAGATGTAATGAAACAGAACTTCTTGTGCCATCTCCGCTGCTGCAGAACATTTAGAGAGTCTAAAAAAAAGCAGATAGTGGAAGGAGTAGATTTCACTGCTCACCAGATAAAGGCTTGGAGGAAGTGCAGAAGCAAAAAGATGTAAGCATAATAGGAAACGTACACTCTAACCTGTGCATTCTTATTATTTATTAAGGCAGGTTTTTCAGTCAGGAAACCTCTTCAAGTAAAACAATATATAAGCGGTGTCATTTTTAAAACCCATCCCAAAAGGCATTAGGGTTGTGAATCTTCACTGATCTCACGATTAAATTCAATTAAGATTATCCTGTATGAATCAAACAATTTGAATCGATATTATGATGCATCACCTCTTCAATATTAACATATATATTGTTACACGTGGTTTTCATCAACAAATTCAAGCGGTCAGATATATATGACCTCCCCTTTTTATTGTATCTGCTCTTAAAAAAGACACTTCCTGATTGTAGCGGAGTCACAACACAGCAGACAACAGAGAAAAGACAAAAACCACAAAAGCAGCTACCGGAAAATCAACAAGCAACATCAGCAGGCAATAATCGATTATGGTCCGTCACTGCATCGATGCAAAATTGTCTAAGTCCAAATCACGATCCAGCAATGCAATGATTCATTTAAACACCCCTAAAAGGCATGGGTTTGGTTTCAGAAGTGTACATATACATCCTGCATCAATATCTGAAATATGCAGGGAAGGCAGAATACTTTTCATTTGCTTAGATTAGTGTCCACACGATGTAATGCACACAGGAAATGGAGGAGCTACTCATAGCTTGTGAAGAAACAAATGAAGAAACAGCTCTGGCAAAATATATGGGGGGGAAGGGGGACATTAAATTTCTTTAAAAGACTTTAAATTTCCAAATTCTACAGTGGCGGTTATGCTCAAAAGTCACAGCTTAACTAAAATAAAGTACATTCATTTGTTGTAAAATAAAAATAAACTATGCAGCGTATACGTTAAAGTATCAGTACATAGCAAGAAGTTGGGACACATTTATAAATATACACCAACAGTCACTTGGCATGCTCTGATGCATAACACATGTGCCATAGTGACCAGCGCAGGGATCTCTGGGGATTGTAGTCTCTAACTATATATAGGCTAGAGGGCATAGCAGAATCCATGTGTATAAACAGACAATCCAACACATAAAACCAAAATAACACTTAACACACAGATAACGCAGTTATCTATAAGCAGACATAAAGACTAGGTATGCATTGATTCCATGCAGTTGATAGCATTACATGTATTTGGCATTTTCTTTAAAGAAAAACAACAGTACCAAACCAAAAGATAGCATCTCCCAGGAGGACGGGTCCAAAAGAAAGCTGTGACAGAGCTGAAGCCCTTGCAGAACCAAACTGGATATCAAAGCATGACAATTCTCTGAACTGCAAACAACATGTAAGCCTGCTCTTAAATTTGCCAATAATTCAGAGAAACCTGGTGAAATTTAGAGGCCAGCTCCCCTATGTCAAATTATGTTAATTACTACAACCATTTTACCTAATGATGCCTAATGTCATTACTACAATTAAACTCAGAAATCTCTGGATCTCGCACAAGTTGTGATTTTATCTACCCTAATATCAAAGCCTTTACACTAACATACCCCATGACAGAGGCCTAGCGGCCTCAGGTTGTTATCCTCAAAACCGCACGGAATTCTTTCTTTTACTGAATGCCTTTGTAAAACCTTTTGACTCTTATGTCCCGAAATTGAATTTATTTAGTACTGATATGCACATTTATGCCCTAGAGACAAGACTATTGCTGCTTGGCCAAACATAACAACAACAACCATCCTCCTCTTGAGGTTTGTAATCAATGTTTCAAGGTAAAACTACACAGTGTCCCTGCCCCACTTAAACAAGACCATGATGTGTGCAGAATCTACTGTTCTTAAAGTGACAGAACATGTCTTTCCTGAAAAGGGGCTGTCACATTCAGTTAAGAAAACAATATTTATTTGCTTATATTTCCATATGATAAAAGATATTGGAAAAGCAACACGTGCCAACAACAGATTAGTATAACACAGGTTGTTGATCGTGTTGACCGTGTGCATGCTCAGACACCGTTATTTTTGTCTTTTAACTTCCAGTAATGGGAATGGGGGGTGTTGTGCAGATTTGACATCTATCTGCTGCTTGTGATCACTTTGCACCTGGATCTTAGCAAATATCTGACCAGTTATATACTATAATGTACAGCATTGATGGTCTGTCAGAGCTGGTAAAAATGAGACTTTCTACTACGGCAGTCTGACAAACACTGAGCGCAATTTACAGAGCGGTGCTAAAAAGATCAGATGGTCATCTTACTGTTATATAGTCAGGGTGACTGGCCAGACTGTGTTGCTATGTACGCTATGTTATGCGTTTAGAATATACAACATAAGTTGTCGGAGTGTGCTAACACACTGATTCTTTTGTTTTTTTACAGCGGAGACTCATGTGGTTGGTTTCACTGTTACACTGCACAGGTTACTTTTCCATGACAGTGTCTTTTTATTCATAAGCTAATTATTCCATTCATTTTGTTGAATTGTTATTGTATAAGTTAGAATCAGAGCACTTGACTTTTTACACCATAGAAATAGCTACCGCAGCACAAAGTAAGCTATTTGAGCTAGTTGTTGAGCTAGGGGTAGGAATCACCAGAGGCCCCACTTTACGATATTTTTGCGATTTTCTAAAATATAGCAAATTTATTACCTTTTTTTCTAACTTCAAATTATGCCCCCAAAGGAAAACTTTGTCAACACTGATGTTATTTAAAAAGATAAACCATCTAGCAGACTGAAAAACTTATTTTATTGTTATTTTGCTACCAAAAAGTTACATTTTCACGTGCAATTTATATAAAAGAATGTTACTTGACATCAGTGTATCATTATAGCTTTGCCACGGAAAACCTCGCAATCGTATGCTGTATCCATTTCCCCGCCTCCGCACCCGTACAAGTTGTAAGCTAATGCTAAACGTAACTATGTGCCAAAGATCGTATTATCTGAATATTTGCGCTGGAAGTGGTGGTTTGCTCATAAACGTGGACATGTGCTCAAAATGTATATTTAGGTTGTCTGAACTGATCAGCAAAGAAACAAAAGAAAAAGAAAGGAAATGCCACCTGAGAGACAGAAGGATACATTGTGTTTCCTGATAAGTCTCTGGTTTACAATAATCAAAGTTTTCACACTGATTTATTTATATTTATGCCACATGATCAAGTAACATGGAGAAATCAACACACCCATGGGACTTAAGATCAAGGGAATCTTTTTTTGTAAACTACCAGGATAATGTGCATTTTCTATTAAGCGTTAGATGTGCTGAGCTCATGACAAAAATGAATCAATGTTAACAAAGTGACTCCAAGTGATTAGTACTTACCCTATTCTGGAAAAAGGATGCATGAAAATGTGCTGTTGTAGCCGATATTGATATCAAACTAATTTCTTCTGAACTAGGATTATGTAAGTATACTTTCTCCATTTTTGGCATTCCAACGGGCCTGTAAATGAAGAAAAGAAGCCTTGGTAAGCGCCGGCAAACAAAAACATATAGAAAGAAATTAAAAACTAAACGTAGAAGCACAGCTGACACTAATAAAGTCACATGACTCAAAAGGTGTAACCAATTTTAACATGATGAATGACACCACGACTTAAGGAACACGCCATAGTTTGTTAGAAATAGCGCTTATCACGGTCTCCCCTGGCTGGAGATAGGTGGGCCAACCCATTTATTTATTATTTATTGTGTCAGTGCATGCGTTGATTTAGTTTGGTGCAACACCGGCAGCGCCGCCACTAGTTAGCTTAGCGTAGTGAATGGAATCCTATGTTGCCAGATAGCATGTTGTGAGTAAAAAAAACAACAACAACCTAATTACTTCTTGTGGCCTGCATATTGGCCTGCGTTTTCACAACAAATACAAATGCAGATTAAGACTAGACAATTTCCAAGGCAGATATTGCCTTAGGACTATATTGGATGGAAGCACAGCCGAAGCACAGTCCCAAGTCAATATCTGCCTAGGAAATCGTGAGTGCTACATGCCAACTGGCAACATAGGATTCCATTCACTACACTAAGCCAACTAACATTGTTGCACCAAACTAAAACAATGAATGCACTGAGACAAAAAAATGCGTTGGCCAACCTATCTAGAGCTGGGGGAGACAGTGATAAGCCCTATTTCAACAAACAGTGGCGTGTTCCTTTAACAAGTTTGTTGAAGAATTTAACAATAAAAATACATGTTCTTAAAAATAAAGTCAAAGATTTGTTAAAGACAAGAAGAGAGACAGGTAGAAACTTAATTTAAGATGACACATCACCTGGTGATTAATAATGCGCTTGACATTCCTCTGGGTTACCTTCCCAAAATTGGGAATTTATTGCAAAGGACCATACAAGTAGCACTGCATGTTATGACCTATTCAATGTGTATGCTGCACTTTACAGTACTGCCAATCCACACCCAAAGCACATCATTAACTCTTTGATTCGTACCTTCCAGGCAGCACGTGGTTTCTTTCATTTCAATATGGTAGGAAAATCAACTCGCAAGGACTTTAAAACTGGGGAGTTTTTAATAATTCTCCCTGCTCACAAATACAAAGCCATGCAAAGACAAAGTAACTTTGGCTTAAGAATAAAAGCCACTGAATGATGGATTACTTCTAGATCAATTGATTAAAACCTGAAAAACCACTTGTATGGTCCTTTAAACAAAGTGGATAAAGAGGTATGTGTAGTTTCTCCAACACAAGTAAGGCAGATGTCTTTTAAACAGCTTAAACGAATGGCATCTAACAAGTGGAGCCTCTATCTATGGGCTGATTTATTAGGACATCTAGTCCAATTCTGCCTGCCTTTCCAGTGTATTAGAGACAGGGTGAGGATTTCTCAAGGTTTCATTGTTATGCCCTCAAAACATTCACAGCTGATAAGGGGATTGTTTATTGAGGACGTAGAACAGGGGAGGGCAGGCCGAGGCAGCTGGCTCACTCACTGTGAGTTGGTGTAAGGAAACCCCGCTCCTGTGACAGTTAATTAACCACTTGCACCCTGGTAGGGTAGGCTACACTTGAGGCAGGGTCATGCCACATGGGTGTGTACACCCACGGTCAGGGTGGCATGTGATCCAATAACTCCTGCGTAGGTGACGCTAGGTGCTGACGATTAGGTTGAAAGCCTACTCAGCAACACATTTTGTGTTGAAAGGCTGAGGTTACTCACCTCAAGAGGTTTACTTTACATAATATAGAGAGCAAAAGGTCATATTGACTGAGCGGTCTGTAACTATCCACTGGGTTTTAAAAATCTTGTTGAATAATTTATCAGATGATACTTTTGATCACATATTTCTACTAAATAAGATAGAAATGAAAAAGAAAAAAGGCAACTAAAAATGAGTAATGGTAAGTCCCTTAAACTATTTGATATGCAATTATAAAAAACACACATCACATGAAAACAAAATATGAAGTTAGTGTCAGAATACATCAAACACTCACTGTTCGTGAAAGTCCAACATTGGAGGTTCGAATCGTATAGGGCGGCAGTTCCCACGGTGCGGGGATGTGCTGTGAGAGACATGCAGATGTGACAGCAGCAACAGCAAGCTAGGAAAAATACTCCCCATGTCTACAGGCATTTCAAACAAACTAGCACAGACACCACAGTCTGGGCCCACGCATTTATTTTAACAACGCATTAAGACGCCCATGGGACCACTCCCATATAGAGCGTCCTATTTCCATGTGTAAAATCTCCGTGAAAATCCATAGAGTGAAAGAATAAATAAATCAGCCGGAAAAGGAAAAAAACAAAACTATTTCTTCTTGTAACAAACCAAATGTAGTGTTTCTCTCACTCGAAGGTAACTCATTTTGAGCATCGGTTCCACCCGCCTGGTCGTAGGGCACAGTCATAACTCGCCAAACCTGTCTAACAACAGGTGTAACTTGACAATAGATAGGGGCGTCCCCTAACAAGAAGCAACTCTACTTTACAATATGCAACAGAACTGTGTAATGAGAGCCTTTATGTAAATCTCATGAAAAGAGAAGTTCAAAAGCAATGCGTGTGTGGCACATATAAATATATAATAAGTTGATGTGATGTAATATTTGAAAAGCAAACACCTGAATGTCACATGTTCTTTTTTTCACCAAAAAAACAGTCGTGGGAAAGTTAACAGTGCCACAAAAATATAACATTCGAGGAGACACTGTGGCTAGAATCTTTTTTTAATATTTGTCTTTCGCACCAGAATTGATGTGGTGGTACCTAACACCATCCACTAATAAATCCCTTGTGTGTAATTGCTCTAACATAGAATCAATTTCACCTATTTCCTACCAAGCCTATGCATACAGGAGCAGACAATGGCTGTAGCTGCATGCTCCAGTAGCACAGCTCACTAGAGACGGGATGGATTTCCATCCCAAGGCGCACGATAATCCACATAGAGACCCGACCATGCACTGCTCCTCCTGGATTATCTGCCATCTACAGCCTGTCTTCACTTCTCCCATTAATATTACATCTACTGACAAAGTCCTTGCAGAGTTAGGATTTCAGATTGGAAACTGGCTGTGAATTCTGTGCGGCCTTTTGCTCAGCCCTTCAGAGCTAATGCGCTGAATGTCAGGGTGTAATTGGAGTAGCGGGGGAGGGCGGGGGGTTATGAGGAGGCTGTACCTCTTGGCCTCAGATCTGCATATGCCCAGTGTCAGCCTAACCTTAAGACGTGTGCATTAAAAACAAACTGAATGTGAAACGCTATTGCATTCCTGTCGTAATAATAATAACCTGTGACTACCACATGTTGATAACTTTCTTCACAGAATGAGGAGCACACTGAGTAATAGAAAAGAGATAATAATAAACATACAAAAGCTTCCAAGCACTACACTACACAGACACACACACACACAATGAGATAAAAGGGGAAGTTCAACATTTGAAAAAACTCAAACACAAAACAGCTAAATACCCTCCCCCTCCCACCCAGACTTGAAGGAGTGGTCATGCTATGCCCGTGGGAGATAACAATTTTATGATTTTGAACAATGTGTACAAACAGTAAAGGCTTGCTGTATGCTGCACTCAGACAAAACACAAGTGTAAAAGTAAGGACGGAGTATTGTTTTCTATGCAGAGGCCACCATACAAAAACACAACGTTAAAAAGTCCACTGACTGACTCGCACATGTTCCCTGCCTTAAAAACAGTGTGTACTTTATTCGATTAGTTCTACCTGTTGGACACATAGCCACGTAGCCCTTCCCAAGCCCGCCACACACCTAAGACACCCAATTACATAACATTTGTAGTGTCACACTTATCCTGCCAGGTAAGCAATGTTTCCTGAGCATTGATACTTGTCAGGACCAGAGGTGAGGCTGGTTTGGTTGAAGTATTGAAAAAAACAACCATCTGCCTGTCTGCTCCTCTCAGCCTCGTCAGTGGGGGTACAAACTGTCAAACTGATATTAGCTGGGTCTGGGGTGTGCACTGCCAGATCTCTACTCTTCCAAGTAGCTGGGGCAGCAGAGAGGCAGACTGTGGTTTGGGTTGAGCAACAGATGACACAGACGGAGCCGTTTCCCTGACGACTCATGTCACTAACAGCACGCTTCAGAGAGCTGAGGGGTTGTACGGGTGGGATCTCAGGAATCTGGATTTCTCTAATTGACTTTATGCCATCAACCATACCTGTTAGTGTGTTTTTAAGTCCTTGTCATGTAGCAAGGTTTTTTTTGGTAACTGATACTGTAGACTGGCAGATAGTAATCCAATTCCTACCTAGGTTTATTAGCCTTGACAAAAAACCAACAACTTTGTGTTCAAATGAAACTTGTTCACATTGACTGAAAATGTTTACAGCACCATTTTAGCAGCATCTTTGTTGTTTTCTACTTGTGAATGTTGGTTATGTTAAAGCTGGAAGTATAATTCAGTGTGCTGTTGCTGTTGTTTTTCTGCATCAAATCAATACAAGAACTCTTAAGGCTCTTAATACTATATAAGCTCCACTCATTAAGAATGCATTCCAGGTACAGTGCGTAGAACAGCACCTGCTTACACCCACACTCATATAATTGCATTTAGCCAGAAACACATAATTGTTTGGAGTTTGGAAGGACATTTATAAAGTGAAAAATATAAAAACGTACCTTTGTTGATGATATAAACTAAAATCAATGTCGGACTCTGCCTGCAAACGAACAGAGACATAAACAATTATCTAAATGGGATTTAACTGGATGTTACATGAGGCAGGTAATTTGTAAATCAAGTAAATGGCCTTACATCAACCTTTTTCTGCTCTGTATTGGTGTAAATATTTCTGTAACTGTGGTGAGTAATAGTTCAATTGTTATGGCAACAACAACAAGGCAAAAAAGTAACATAGCACTTACCTGTAAAAGGCTTCCCTCGCCAAAATGTAAAACTTCTAGAATTGTGTCTGACTGAATGAATGCTGAAAAACAGAAAGACAAGAAGATATATATTATATTATATTATAAGTATTATAGCCATCACCCATCATTAAAAAGGAGAACAACTGGTTTATAATTACAGAAGAGTTTAGAGCATTTGACACTAATGAATACTGGAGGACACAGGAAGGGAAACTGTAGCAGAATTGGACATGTATCAAAAATAGCGTTCTGCTAGTAACTCCTCCTGAATCACAACAGCAAAACTCATCAGTTTAGCAGTTATTATATCTTCCTGACCATGTCATTACTGTTAAAGATAACTCCCTACTTAAACTTCAATCTCTTGTACTTTCAGAGCAGACAAGAGACAAGAAAAAGATCAGGCTTGAGATCTTTGCCTACATGTTGCTACACTGGGTGTGAAAGTTTGGTGGCTCGGCTGTACCAAAAAGAAACTGTTCATCTTCTACTAAGAACTCATCTGTTTGAAGGATGTTATAAAGTGTCAGTCCGCCGGGCATTTCTGTGTATGAAGCTCACATTGATTAGTCTCCAACAAAAGGATAAACCTAAAGTCAGCACACCCTCATATTGTGCGTTATATAGAGTTGTGTGTTAAAAAGGTATCATCTATTATCAGCAGGACTTTCAGGCCCGGATGTTTCTTGCATTGGCTGTCATATGACAACCTCTGCGTAGAAATCTACAAGCTTAGAGAAGCTCAAATTTGACTCCCATACTCAGCATTTAACACGCCTCCACTCTATTGTTAAGCTTTTCATCTGACACCACCGAAATACCACAACCTGACAACAAGACCAACGTTTGCAGATCATGGTCACAGCATGCTTTCAGTATGCTACGGAAGCGTTATTCATTCACTTGAGGGAAAAAAAAAGTATTTGTCCCATCTTTGTGAATTAATTAGATAATTATCTCCAAAATTCTACGATACATTTTTATGAAAAACAATCTGCTCTCTCACTGTCGCAGCAGAACCATGTAACACACAGCCTCTTTTAGGAGTTGAGGTGTCTCATTAATTCAGAGAAACAGATTTTTGTCAGGAAAATTTATCTCAGAATTTCAGAGATCATTTTCCCTGTTACTCAGGAAAAGAAAAATTGTTTCTCAAGTGAAAGCATTATGCTTCCTGAAACCTGTTATAATGTTGGGCAATTAAACTGTTGCACTCCAATAACTCCTGCTAGTTATAACGAGTGTTTTGATCCAAGTGATCTAATCACTTGATGCAACAGCTCAGTTTAATTTCCTTTTTAGATTCACATCACAAACAGCTACCATAGCCATTCTGCCATGGGAGGGCATCTAGTCAGAGTGAAGTTTTCCAAGTTCAGGTCACCTCTTCTCAGTAAGTATAGAGGGGAAGGAATAACCTTTCCTACTGTACCTCAGTGGAACATACAAGGCTAAATAAGGGAAAGCCATAGTGAAAGTTACACTTGACTAGAGGCCTGAGTACAGGACTACAGAAAGTGATACTTAGTGTTTTCGATCACTGTGAATCGCGTTTTTCAGAATATGATCACTATCAAAACAACAACTAGGACTACATTGAAAATGCCTTTAACAAAAATACTCAATGGTGCTTGACCCCTATGGCTTATTAAAGGTTTCTACCACACCCTCACATGTATGTTTTGTATTTCTTCAATGTAATTTGTATTTTATGTTCTTTGAAACAAATAAACTAAAGTGATCGAGGAGTGCAACAATGGATTCTTGGTAATTGCCAAACTGAAAGGAAGCAGGATGTTTTATCATTTCTCTCATTTAAATCACATGTCCTCTCTCCTGGCATTGTGTAAATCTGTCCAGATAGTTCAAATAGTGAAGCACAACTAGCAGTGATCTTGTTAACACCGACTCCATCTCCTAATCTCGCAGATTTGAGGTTGACAGAAGCATGACATAATAAGTGACACAATATTTGCCAAATAATCTCCTCTATCGCTCTAGTTAGATACTTTCTCAAATTATGTTGCAAGTGTGTGGAACCAGTGTTTCAATTTATAGGCACCAGACACGTTTCAAAGTTGGCACAGCTTATCTCGGACGTGGATTGCAGCTGTCCAGTCACGATTAGTCGACTTATCACCCTGTGACCTGACATGATCAGTGGATCTGACAGCTGGACACTTCAGTCGGCTCGATAAATAACACGCGGCTGTCATTTGTCCCGTGGACCGCTCAGTGCCAAGCTGAAACCACCCCGGGGTCCAAATCAAAACGCTCAGCCACGTATACAAATAACCGTCACCTGACTGATTCAAGCGTTTCCTTTATTGAGTGTAGTAGGAGGAAGTAACGTTGCTGTTGGGTAGGCTGTCGGCGACAGGGAGACGATGCAACCATTAATGTGGTCTCTTAATATCAATGCACTGTGAAACATACATGATGTGCTAACAGTGGTAACAGCGACGGTGCTAACAAGCTGCTGTGTATTATTTTGCATGTGTGTTAGGTAACGATAGTGTTAGCCTAACTTAGCCATATATGGAAGGGATGACAACATGACAACAAGCTACAAACGAAGCTAACGGTAACATAAAAGGCCACGCATAGTAAACGACAGGTAGCCCTTTCATTCTGAACTAACGCTATGCTTCTTTGTATCCATTTTTATTAGTTATATTATTTGCAAGGTAAGCGGGCTAGCTGTGTTAAAGTTGGCCCGTAGAGGTAACCTCAACCCGCACTTCGTAGAAATGTCTACGGAAGTTAGCGCTAGCTTATGCGGACGTAGCCAGCTAAGTTACAAACCTTGTTTATTGGCCCGCGTCGTGTGAATAAAAGCAATAAATAACGTCCTCAATAATCCGATACATGATGTTCTTGTTCTTGTGTGTGAGTGGCGAAAACTCTGGGCTCTTTCTTGACTCGCCATGCCGCAGTTCTTTCTGTTAGGATAACAACCGAGCGAGTGAGCGAACATGCCCGTCTAACCCTCCGCTGACTCTGTCAATCATAGCCGTGAGGGGAGGAAAAAACGGAGGAGCAGCTAACTGCTGAACAGGACGTTGGCCTCTTCTTCTTCTCTTCCTCTTCCGTTGCATGTGTCCCGCGTCACAGGTCGACACACAGCGCCGCGTGCTGCTGCAGCAGCGGAGTGAGCCCGGCAGAGGAAAGCACGTTTTAGTCTTGTTAATGTGCTTTGGCCTGCTTCATATTATTGCAAGTTGTTTCATCGTGTAGCCTGGGAATCTAGACCCCAATCCGAAAGACTGAGCAAATGCAAATTGTGCTCTCGCGAGAACTGTGGATTTCCAGGGTACTAAACACAGAGGTGCCCAAATTCTTTCATATGAAGGGCCAAAATGTAACTGGATAGAAGTCAACGGGCCAAAAATGAATGTTGATGTTGTGGAATACTATAACTCTTGCCATTCTCTGTAGACAAAACATGCGTATGTAATTTAAAT
>NC_045741.1:24524645-24525514 GCF_008692095.1 Etheostoma spectabile | reverse complement strand
AAAGCACTGTGCTTTACATAAACTCAGATTACGTACTTTTTAACTGCACAAAATGTACGTTTCGTAGTTACTTTTAAAATAAGCATGAGCGTATCAAATCTGCCTTGGTCTGGCACCTAAGTAGATAGCACTTGGCTTTACTTACTGGGTGCTATAATCCGCCACTTCTACGGTCATTTTCTTTTACTGTAAACTGAAAAATACAACAATTCCATTATTAAAGAAACTATATGTAACTCTATATGTAACTTTTATATGTTTCTGAAACTGTAATTTTCCATCTGATGATCATAAATGACCTGTAACAGCAAACGAGACTAACCGTGAAGAGAACGCTAGTTTTGTATGGTTTTTATTAAAGCTGTAGTGTGTAACTTTTTGATATTAATGATTCAGTCGAGCCATTGCCAAATGAGTTGCTATTAAGCTAATTGGCTCCACACAACTCTGTCTGTATTTCTCAGGATGGCTGTGTTCAGAAGATTGTGGCGTCCGGTGAAAGATAATTAGCTCTTTTGGAAAAGGAAACCAGGGTAATGGTTAATGGTTGACATCCAAGAAGCTGATAAAAGATAGCATGAGCCCAGCGAGCCGATAGAACATGATAAGCTTGTTTTTTAGGGTGTCTTAAAGCTGACAGTTGTTGATTGTCTGATATTGGGACTGTTCATGCATACCCTGACGTAACAGTGGCCTTTGGCCTAAAAGAAAGTCACCAAGTGAGGTGAACCAATGAATGGACACTGGAGCTTATTTTCTTTTGACAGGGAGTCGGATTACCCTGTTAATGTAAGTAGAATAAAGTATAATATCTATCTAATAAATCGGGACGCCTCTATGTGTGTGTGTGTGTGTGTGTGTGTGTGTGT
>NC_045741.1:24516817-24524635 GCF_008692095.1 Etheostoma spectabile | reverse complement strand
GTGTGTGTGTGTGTGTGTGTGTGTGTGTCATGTTTTGTCAGTGTGTCAAGTTTCTGTTTTAAGTTTGTTTTCTGTTAGTTTTCCCATTTCTTCTTTTATTTTGTAGGTTCTCTGTTCTCCCTTGTGTTGTCTTGTGTTACTTCCTGTTGTATATTTTGTATATTTCCCACCTGTGTGATTACCTGTCCCCGCCCTAATGTGTTGCACCTGTGTCTTATTGTCTCCCCTGTCGTGTGTATTTAAGTTCTGTCTTCCCCTTACCCCAGTGCGAGATTGTCTTCTTCCTGGTGTTCAGCTTCAAGCGGGTTTCCCTGTTGTTTCCTGTATTCCTGAGTTCCTGTTTCCCCTTGGATTTTGACTGTGCATGTTTTCCTGGATTTCCCTTTTTGCTGTTTACTAGACGCGGTCGCCATTGCTTTATTTGCATGCTAATAAAACATTGCATTTTACGTACTTGAGTTGTGCATTGTGGGTCCATTCTGTGTGTGTGTGTGTGTGTGTGTGTGTGGTCTGTCTTTGAAATATCTCATGAACCGTTCATCCAACCTACTTTGCACTTGGTTTCCTGGGTACCCAGTGAATTTGGAGCAGTTTGGACAACATTGGATATGTTATTGCATAGTTTGGATAGCATTGAAACTGTTATAAAAATAAAAGACACGGAAAAAAGGTGAAGGGAAAAAAGCACTGCCATAACGCTGGCTCTTCCGTTTCTATACTCTTGACAATAAAGGTCGGTCTTAAATTGACTCAGCATTTCGCTAAGAAGAAACTCAATAAAAACATAATGCTACGCTTCACAATAAAAAACCCAGATTATATTCACTCGGATCATTTAGCTTAGAGGAAAGTCAATCTATTTGGACTATGGCTAAGGCTTTTTTGCAGCACCCCGGGGCAACTTCCGGCTCTTAGCCCCACCCAAGACAATTGTGATTGCTGTGTGGAGTGGCCAGACCTTCCACCGCAGCGCTGTGGAGGAGGGTCTGGCAAAGCGAGACTAGTCTGGCCATGGTTTTAGTGTCAGGCTTGAGGATCGTATCCGCTGTTGCCTGAGGGATGAAAGACCTGCTGGAGAACAGCGTTCCTGACTGACAGCTGGATATTGCTGGAGTGATGTAACCCAGAGAGAAACAGCCCAAACCACCTTCTACTAACTTAAATATGTAAGGCAGCACAGATTACAACACAATACAGTAATGTTTAAATTGAATACATTTAAATGTTCAAATGTCAGTAACTCCAGCAGAATGCCACACGCAGCAAGACCGGTGTTCATTTTTAAAGCTGATTTGTTACTTTGCTTTACCCAGTTGGGATGTATGGAATATAGACTCCACACACACCTTTATTTCAAGTTATAAGTTATGTATGAAAGAATTTTGGATTATTTTTGACCTGTTAGACAGGTCTCAGTAAAAACCTTAACAACTGTGTGTACTAGCTCACTGCCACACCTCAATGACACGTAGCCATTATTTTTAGTTACACCTTTGTTAATCCTGCTATGACATGTCAACAATGTCCCTGTGATAATGTTAGGTTAATTAACCATCACCAAACACTGCTGAGCTGGTGAATGCAACTTCCTAAGCTGCCTGCAGAGGGCAGAAATGGGATGAAATGCATCAAACAGGACAAAGACTGTTCTTACACGTTTCTAAAATCCTTTTTGTAAGTAAGGAAAGAGTGAATAGTTTTGACATGACTTACTGCTTGCTCCTGGTTTAACACTGGAATATGTTAATAAGAGCCATAAAGTCTGATTAAATAGAAGTAGTGACATTACATAATCAGTCAAGAATTTCTCAATAGCTGATTTTTATTCATTTTTGTGTCCAGATTTTGTATTATAATTTAAGTTCACATGTGGATTCTCTATCTTCTATTCCTGTACTATATGTTACACAGCTGTAGCCTACAGTACCTGAACATTACTGCGTGTATACTGTAGTTGTTCCAATACTCAACTATGCAATGAGGCACCTTACCATATGACAAAATACAGTATTTACTAGCATTGAACTCACCATGTACATAATTTCAAAAAGCACTGTTTAGATTATGGTCCTAGTTTTTACTTTTAAGATTAAGATTTAATTGTAGTTCAAGCCCCCCCCCCCCAGACATTCAATAACCCCTATCCCCCAAGGAAATAGAATTCAATAAGACATGATACCAATATATATATATATATATGTATATATATACATACACAGAATATATGCTAAAATCTTATTACATGTTAATAGCAAAGCAGGAAAGATTGTTGCCAACGCCCCGGCCAATCACTCACTTTTACAATCATGTGATGTGTGATTGTGAAGGAGAAGCATGAATGTAAAGGTAAGCACACACACAAACACACACGCACACACACACGTGCTCTGTTGACGTGATTGCGAGTGAGAACAAAAACAAGCAGAAAACAAGTGGGTGATTACAGCACAATGAAAATTACTGCACTAAAAGAGGATTATGAATTCAAAAAAAATCAATGAAAAGCCTTAAACATGCAGTGACTGTAGATTTTCCTGGTACGTTGTATTTGGTCCATGAATTTGCCCTTGAGGTTGTTATAGCAACCTGGTGTGAGGGTTTGGCGGAGGATAAATCATCCTCTATGTTTGGAATATAACAATGACATAGTACAAGTAATCATGCCTGGCATCTGATGAACAGGGTACAACTCATCAGCACAAGAGGACTCCGACTCAGCCACTTAGACTCATCTGAGGGCCTACTTATTATGCAGCCTGTGCTCTAATTTTACATAACAGTCATGTATGTATGTATTGTACAGTATTTCATTAAAAATATAATTCCATCTTATCTTATTCTGCTTTATTAAATCTACAACAATGTGTACCACATATTTACATCCTACTTGTGTTTTGGTGCCAAAGACGTGCATTGTTGTCCAAAAACTATTAAAAATCCTGACCCCAAACCATGACTGACATGTTCCTCAAATACTCCTGTCTAAGATTTGTTTTCTGGAAACTACAGTGCCCAGCACTTTTGGCTATAGGACCAAAATAAAGACTTAACCTACCATTGGCTATCTCTCCAGCCCCAAACGGCAGACAGACAGAGTTAGCAACCAGCTGGTGAACACGTAGGATGCTCTCTTACAGCTTGTTTCCACTGCTCCAAGTGGCATGCTAACACGCTAACTAAGACTGAGAACATGGTGAACATTACACCTGCTAAACATAAGCATGTTAGCAGTCTCGCTGTTAGCATTCAGTTAAATGTCTTAGCAGAGTCTCCCAAAGCTGCTAGCATGGTTGTATTCTGTTTCTTAGTTGTAGTCTGGTTTCAGACCTCTGAATTGCTGCCCACATCTGGATTGTTTTTTTTTTAACAGAGCCCTAATTTGATATGAATTAGTCCTAGGGTCCAAATCTGAAAGGATTATTGCTTTTGATGTTTTATGACAGATATAACCCATGATCAAAAAAGTCATCCATTCTGTCATTGTGTTACTTCTGGATTATATCTGAAGACTTCAGTCTGATTATTAGGCTAAATCTGGAGTGTGTTTGTAAATGAATCCCCAGACAAACCCAGCTCAGCCCTTCATTGTTCACCTGCTCTCCTGTTAAGCTCTGCCTGTAGTCCCACAGTGGTCCGTTTATTCCACAGACCAGGGTTAACCCTTAACCCAGTCCAAACCTATATAGAACACTTCAAGTGGACTGACTGTGGAGGATCTGGATAAAAGTCACAGTACTGTCAAGACTAAAGATGTTCCAATATCATGTTTTCCTTCCCAATTTTGACACGTGATCCGATGCCAAAGTGTTAAAAAATACATATATTTGTTTATGTTTTAACAGCTGCTATTACTATCCCTGTATGAATGTAATTTGATCGCTACCATTGAAACATGAACAAACACAAAGAATGAATGCCATTAAACTTTCTTTTGTTATCCAGTTTGACAGTCAGCCGTAACGGACAAAGAACATAAATTTACTACTTTAAAGCATAAACTTGAGTATGTTTGCCGTTAGTGATACCAGTATTTTAGGCAGTATCGGTATCAGATCAATCAATCAATCAATCAATCAATCGCATTTGTCACATGAAATCGTACAAGGAACAATTCCAAGCTCTTTTCTTTTTCTCTTTTCTCTTCCAGTCTGTTGGGAGCTGAAGAGGAGTCTGTGCTTCCAGCTGCCGATCCGACCTGATTAGAGTCTCATCACATCAGTTTGGATTCAGCTTATTGTTGAATGGCTGAGGGCTTTAATAGAAATAAAGGGGCTGCACAGTCTAATTGACTTGGAAATGCACGGGGAAGCCAGCAGACCGGAGACAATTGTTGCACTGTGTCATGTTGCACTCTGGGAAAGCCAGGGTTTAGGATGCAGTGCTTACCATGTGCCTTCTGGCAGAGATGTAAAGAGGCTTTCAATTGATCTCTATGCACCTGGAGACGAAACCTAATAAGGTTTGGGGAAGGTGAGAGTGATTGGTCCTACCAGATCCTACAAAGATCTTTGACATGTTGGACTAAAAGCAAATGTACGTTTCTATCTAAATCCGACTCTGTGATTCTGACTGTAATTGTCCATAGAGTCTCTGTGTATAAGCACCTTTACTGTGGATCCAGTACACGGTTTCTATTAATGGATCGGACTAAACCCACTCTCAGTGCGGACAATCCAAAGTCTATTACAGTGCTAATTCCCTTCAGTTTGAGATGACAGTTGCACAAAAAATAACACATTATCAGGCTGCAGCAGATTGTTCCTAACTGAACTACAGGAATGGTTTCCATAGATAATTGTGAGTTGATCATATATAAGCAATCAGAGATCAATTACCAATATGGAAACTGATAACATAGATTGACAGATTGACAAAAAAAGTGAAATTGTTCAACACAAGTGACAAAACTTGAAATGACCACATCCATGAGGGGGCATTAGGTGGCTGAAATGGGTTCTCAAGTTTAAGAGGGGATTAGCGGTGCAGCTCTGAATATTGCCAAAGGATTTCTCTTTTAACCTTATGCCTGTGGGTGAGGTGGAGGGGGGGGGGCGGGGATGACAGCCAGAAGAGGCATTGTGATGTAGGATGCTCCTCTCGTCGGTATCCTAACTCACTAGCACACACACACACACACACACACACACACACACACACACACACACACACACACACACACACACACACACACACACACACACACAACACCACCTATTGTTCATCAAGTGATTGACTTCCAATTAATATTCTACTTTTTACTCCACTACATTCATCTGACAGCTTTAGTTACTTTAGTTACTAGTTACCTTAACACATTAATATTGTTGTAGTTTATATATTGCATTGAGTACATTTTCCTAATGATACTAACACACTTTTACTTACAGTAAGTATCCTAATATTTCCAATATAAGCCTTTTACTTGTCATAAAGCATTTTAACAGTGCGGTATTAGTGCTTTTACTTAAGTAAATGATCTGAATACTTCTTCCACCGCTGTTTAAACCCACACAGAGCTGTCTGAGTTAGACGTAATTGGCTGCCATTAACAGGCCTATTTGTTACAAAAAGTAGCATAGCATACATAGTAGTACAGTATGTAACTAAAGCGGTTTAAAATGTCTACATTCATTATGTCCCCCCCCCCCCCCCACAGACACACACAAAATGGCTGTCAATCTGACAATTGTGATTTCCATTGGATCAGAGTGCTGTCCCTTGGCAGCCAATTTCTCAGGCCTTGTCACATGACCAACTAATATTTAATAATAATAATAATAATATTTAATAATAATAATAATAATATGGAAAAATTGTGATACCATACTGTAGGACTGGAGTTGTTGTTTTCTAAAGAAATAGATAATGGGGATTGTATTTGGATACAAAAAAATTAAAACAAGTGAAATTAAAAATGAATGTGACGTGTTGTGTGATGTTTAACAGCAGAATAACATTATGGTCTCTATCCTATTCAACATCCCCCCCCCCCCGCGGACTCGCCCCTGCTGACAATGCGCCACTAGTTCTAGTTGGGGCTGGGAGTTGTGGCCAGTGAAGGGCTATGGACAGGTCTCCTCCCCTCGCCTGATCTGGGACCTGTGAGGTCAGCCACACTGTCACACCTGTCACACATGGACAGCCGACATCCATCTTTTTTGTGACGCTGTGTTCAGATCGGAAATATTCCGCTGGAGAACTGGAGGACGTTTGTGTTTCTGAAGATGGGATTACACAGAAGCGATCAGGGGGGAATTACTTGTTTTGTCGGAATACAAATGTCAGCGTGAGAAACGGGGTGAGTTATAAATGCAGTTACTCTGCCATCAGAGACTTAGCCAGAGTTTCACACCCATTGTGACATCCACGGTTAATCTGCACCAGTTTCTTTTCATTTGGGATAATAAGCAGCTCTGAAGTCTGTCGCAGCATCAGGTATTCCAAGATGCTCAATCAGCTCCCACTAAAGATGTAGAGGCTTCAGGATTCCTTTTTCTTTTTTACACGGGGTAGTAGTACAGGTTCAAAATGTCCCTTAATGAGTTACAGCAAACAATCTGTAGACTACAGAAACACCACTTGTTGAGTAGCCTATTCACAGAGAACATAATGATACATGGAGGCTGATATTGTCAAGCATTAGGAGATATTAGAATTCAATAATCATTATTAATAGTCAGGTATCCAATAATAAGTGTATTAGTTTTACAGGACAGGCCTGAAAGCTCACCAAGCATGTGTAGGCCTACATTTGTAGGAGAAACATTTCTAAATTGTTAAAAATCAACATGTGAGTTTACATTCAAACTGGATTGAATGAAAATAATGAGTTATTGCAGGCATACAGCAGAATATAGGAGGGAGGAGGATGTCTGGATGAATTCCCCACCTTAGCCAAGACTCAAGCCTCTTAGTCCTGATACATGGGTTCAGCAGAGCAACTAATCTCCAGCAACAAAAACAATGACATTGGTTTTTAAGAGTCAGGATAGCACTGAATCTAAGCATTATTAATGAAGTTAAAAACATTTGTTCAACAAAATGTCAGCATCAGATAATCTAGAGACTGAGATTTGGCTTGCAAGTAACAGCAGTCATCATATTGAAATATCCAATATGAATCTGGCTCAGGTAAAGATAGACAGTGGACATGAGGACACAAAACGTTTTCCCAGCATAGTGTATTTTATGAACTTTTTATGTTCAAATAACTGTGAAAAACACTGATATATTGTACATTTTCACTTGAATGCAAGTACGTCATTGTCAGTTTTTTTTGAATGAATATTAGTATGATTAGAAAAATCAAATGGAAGATATGTTCACCCAAATGCTCAAAGTGCTTTGCACCATCCTCCAGTCTGGGACTTAATCAAACTGTGGTTGTTGTGTTTAAAAGCATAGAAACACATGGCTCCCCAAAACACTTCATTCTAAATATGTATTCTCGGAGATGATGATGATGATGATGATGCAACGACTCGCTGTTTCATGCACAGACACAGCGCTGGCTTTACCTTTCCTCACCCTTCAAGTACTCGGCTTCTTGGTGATTCTGTCACGGTGATTTAAATTAGTGGGGGTTGGTTAACTCCCTGGTATTAGCACTAATCTACATGTGTGCACGTGTTACAACCACTGGTGTTCCCCAGAGATCAGTGAGTCAGTACACAGCCGGCAAAAAAATCTATTATTTGAGGCAAAATTGAGAGAATTGTGGAGCACAACTGGACAATTACACACAACTCCTCTGGTTTCTAAAATGAGAAAACTACTGTAAATAAATATTCCACCTGCAGATCCGCTGCTACTCTCAGT
>NC_045741.1:24516733-24516807 GCF_008692095.1 Etheostoma spectabile | reverse complement strand
CAGGGCTGAAGACCTTTCTTTTTGATGTTGCCTTTCTTTAAATGACTTTTCATTTCTTTAATGTTTAATTTCTT
>NC_045741.1:24513522-24516723 GCF_008692095.1 Etheostoma spectabile | reverse complement strand
GTAACTTTTATTCCTATGTTTTATCTGTTTTTATTTATTTTATTTTAAACTGTTTTTTCTGTGTTTTATCTCTTTTTATTTTTAACTGTTTTACTCTTTTTAACTGTTTTTGTGTAAAGCACTTTGAATTGCCCTGTTGCTGAAATGTGCTCTACAGATAAAGCTGCCTTGCCTTGCCTTCCAAGCTGTAAGGCAGGTCCTACACGGTGATATCCCCCAAGATCCAAGAAACCCCCACTAGGAATGATACCAGAAGGGGAAGAAGAAAGAAATCAACAATCTTATTTACAGGAGTTATGAAATGTATTACCTTGAACTGGCCAAAGCCCAACACCCCTCACTACACTTTATTGTTACAAAAAGTGAGAGAGATATATCAAATGGAACACATAACAAACTTATTGAGGCGTCAAAAAAACTAAATTAATTTAAAAAAAATGGGTTCCAGTTGTGACGCTACTCATGTAATAAAATAAGCCGTAAGGGGAAGGGATCTGTTGTGCTTGTCTTATTAATTTACTATTTGCTGTGTTTATCTTATATGATTTTGTTTTTTATTACTTTGCTTCAAGCTATACTCTCTGATCATTTTTAAGTATGGGATTATGATGATGAATAGGATGTATCGGATATGAATTCATGATTAGCTAAAGATGATAAAATATATTTATTGTCATGATATGTGCCATACTGGATTGATTCTGAGAAATTAAATAAGAAGCGGCGCAAAACATTAATTTTCTCAAAAGCCTAAAATATATCTGCAATACATAAAAATATAAAAATAAGACTTTTTTTAACACAGTGCCTAGACCCTTAACAGGAGAATATAGCCGGTTGGCTGTTTCTCCAGACTGTACCTAGAACTGAAAGAGTCCCAGCACTCAGTACGTGGTGCTCTAATAGACTTAACCTGCTGTATTCCAACTGAACATAGCAACTGCAGTCTACCTGTAAGCCATAGCTTAGTTATTTTAAAAAGCAGCTGATCGTTCACAGAGCGAGAGCACTGATCCTGTTTAGTGTTAACGACATAATGAGGGGTATTTTTAGAGGCTACTCTCAGACAAACAGTGAAAAGTGGCATTCAGTAAACACATCCACAACTGCCAGCTCTCACCAGGGAAATAATAGTTTTTTTTGCTGTATGATTTTCTGCTTTGTAAAAAGTGAGGTTCATGCCATAACACTGCAGTCTGATAGTGTTTCTTTTTGTGTATCTGTGTGCTCTAGGCCAGCAGAGCCAGACACGACGACATGGCGAAAATCGGCAGTGAAATCTCACTTTCAAGCAGGCAGTGGTTGCCCCCCAACAAGCCTGTTGATGAGCTTGCTGTCATTGAAAATAGGGACAGCAGGTCTGATGTCACCTTGACATTCTTACACATCGGTGCCCTTTGCGTTGTTGTCTTAGTGCTTTAACCGTTCTGACAGCTAAAGACACATTTTCTGTCAATTGTAAATCGCACGATCATCAGCATATCACTGTAATTTGTTTTCTCCACCTGCTGTCTGGTAGGGCTCAGTCTCTTTGTGAAGACAACTCCGAGAGAGCGATGTCTTCAGAGTCCCACAGAGACTCCGTTACAGGTGTTGGGGCAATGGCTAGGTAAACTTCTGTTGTATTTTCAAGTTCTTATAGTATACCAGTGGTGGAAAGTAACTAAGTTCATTTACCTAGTACTGTCCTGTGCATTTCCATTTTATTCTACTTTATACTTCTACTCCTCTATATTTCAGAGACAAATATTGTACTTCCCTAGATTTATTTGACAGCTAGTCAAATAAAGGTCATTTCAAATTAAGATTGGCATACAAAGATAACACAAAGACACATGTTGAGCTTATAAAAATACAACAAATTGTTAAAATAGACCAGTGGTTCTGGCTTTTAACCCCTTCTGTCTGAGGCCCTAAAAGCTAGATTCCGTCCAAAATCCAAAAATGAATCCAAATACAGGAACTTTCATACGTCCTTGACAGGCTTGTATCTTGTGAGCATTTAAGGCGCCCAACCCCTAGACTGAGAACCACTGGACTAAATTACCTAAATGTATATAAAGGGAAGTGTGACTGGTTTACTGGTGTGACTGGGAAGACCAGTCACACCAGTAAAATGCTGCTTACATATCAATGCATCAGTATTACTAATCTTGTAATGTAATGTTAATTTGTATTATTAATGGAGTTTTGTTGTACTATTGTTCTACTTTTACTTAAGCAGTAAATATGATCTGAATACTTCCTCCACCACTGGTCTTTATAGATTCTGTTACATTCCTAGACTAGATGGGTGTCACTTTGCTCTGTTTTCCCTCCTGCTAACCTTCTAGGCTCTCTTACTTCTTCTTCATGCTGTGGAACTGGGTGTCTCACAGAGTGCACCCCGAAACAGAGAGGCATGACTCTTTCCTGGAGCGCTTCAGAGGCCCTGAGCTCAAAGACCTCTCCAGCCGAGAAAGCACTGCCCAGTCTGCGGGCCGCAACGACACAAACCGGAAGAGAAAGTAAGTACTGGTCAGTGGCTTAAGTTTCATTTGCAGGCCTCACAGTGACAAGGGTTCCTTTACAACTCACCACAGAGGACAATTAATCTCTCGCATCACCAGACCTTCCTCCACAGCGCTGGGGAGGAAGGTCTGACTAGTCCACATAGCATTCCCGGATGGGAGAACAACGTGCTCTGGTTTATTGGCATTTCTTTAAACCAATCACAATCGTTTATGCGCCGGACACAAATACAGCCTCTGCAAAATAACCTCGTGAAGGAAGTTGTTTTGGTGGAATGTGCACGTAGGGTCGGGAAGCTCTGGAATTAAAATGGCTGTTGAGTGTGTGATGAGAATTTTACCAAAATAAAAAAGTATACTATAAAACTATAATTTGATTGTGGGTTCTAGCTTGGAGGACGTTTCCCCAATTGACCGGAGTTTAGAATACCAACACAAAGAAATGCGGAAGATGAGGGACATCAGGCAGAAACCTCGGGCACCGGTACTACCCCGTCAATGAAACGTCATCGATATAGACTAATCTATGAGAAACGATCATTCCTCAAATCTTTGATGAGTCAAACTCTGCTGAATGGAACTAGAAACCATGCTTGAGTCATAGTGAGTTTAGTATTTCTGGGTAGCTGTATTCCTTGAGGGTGCAATACGGAGCTATTAAGGACACAGAGCTGCAGAGGTCTGTGCCCCC
>NC_045741.1:24506715-24513512 GCF_008692095.1 Etheostoma spectabile | reverse complement strand
CACACACACACACACACAAACCTGCCTCACCAGCATTGTTAGATCAGGAGGAGGAGGAGGATATGGGCGAAATCAAATAAATTAGACCTCAACCACATTCTTTGGAAATGTAAACGTAAAAGCTTATGTGAGCTGAAATCCAAACATAACTCCTTCCATAATATTTCTGTGCTAGCTAACCACTAGCTAACAATCAAGTTTGGTTAAGTGTTGCTAGCCACCCTGAATCACATTTTAATTGGTGTTCAAGATGCATTTGACAAGAGATAAAGGAATAATTAACACAGGGACACAGGATAAAAACTTGGTATTTTGCATTTAACTGTGTTTGCAAAGACAAAGAGCTTTAATATCTGACACTGTGAGGGTTACCTGTACAAAAAATCTCTTATTTCTTTCCAAAGTCTTGCTAGTAAGTGGCCGCTAGCTACTTACAACATGAACAACTGCAACAACACAGACGAGTAAGTGTGTGCATGTTTGTGTCAGAAAATAGAGTGAATATAGATTAGAAAGTAGATTTTTTGAAAAATAGATCACACTGGACATTAGTAGCATATTTCGTATCATGTAGCTGATGTGGTATATTCTGCAGTAGCTTAGAGTGCAGACGTTCTTGAAACATCCAATTCCCCAGTCCTTTATGGTGTCTCCTCCTGCATTAGATGGACAAACCCTCTGCCCTTTGCTTGTTCGAGGAATGTTTTGTTGCAAGTTATGATGTGGGTTCTTCCGATTTAACCTTTGGCGGAATAATGAGACATGAAATGTACAGGCCAATCTGATATTTAGCCAACAGCAGTTTGAAATGGTGAACTGAAAAGAAGACATGGAAACCTACCTGTATTATGATACCATCTGCTGGACAAATGAATGACCTGCACCAGATCTTCCAACAAAGTCTTGAATCAAAAACTGTGAAACCTCCACTAGACCCTGTCCCCTTCGTGTAGTGTGCTAGCCAGCCCTCTGACAGCCCCTCATAGACCACCTCCGCCCTTTCCACCTCCATAAAAAACGTAACTTGTGATCCATAGCAAAAAAGAGGACAAAAAGGAGGAGATTAAAAAAGATGAGAAAAAAGACGAGGAGAAAAAAGACGAGAAAAAAGATGGGGACAAGAAGGAAGAAGTGAAGAAGGATGAGAAGAAGGATGAGAAAAAAGATGAGAAAAAAGATGAGAAGAAAGACGAGAAAAAGAAAGATGCACCACCGTAAGTAAACCATCAGATAAAGCGTGTCTATTGAGACAGGGAAATGTGATGAAATAAAACACATCTGTCTGTTGGATACTAACTGTATGTAAAATTATTAAGATATTGTGACAACTTAAAGTCATGTTGAGTTGTTTTTAGGAAAGAAGTCTGGATGATGGATCCGGCTGCAGACTTGTACTACAGATGGCTGACCGTCATCGCAGGCCCAGTATTTTATAACCTGATAATGATTGTAACAAGGTATTTATTAACATTAGGCATGCTTCAAAATGCAGTCTACGCTTAGTGGGCCATATATACAATTTAAAATGGATCCGCCTTGTCTTCTAGAGCCTGTTTTAATGAACTGCAGGACACATATACAAAACTCTGGATATTCTTGGACTACACCTCAGACATCATCTACTATACAGATACTTTTGTCAGATCAAGAACAGGTGGGACTTTTGTCTACACAAATTTGTGTCTATTTTAGTTTTGGATTTGGTTCCTAATTTTGTGTTTGTCCCTTAGGTTACCTGGAACAAGGCCTGCTGGTAAAAGATTCCAAGAAACTGAGAGATAAATATAGAACAACATCTCAGTTCAAATACGACATGATATCAATGATACCCACTGATCTGCTGTTTCTGAAATTTGGATTCAACAACCCTGAGTTCAGATTCAACCGCCTTTGCAAAATATCGAGGCTTTTTGAGTTCTTCGAACGGACTGAAACCAGAACCAGCTTCCCAAACTTGTTTCGTATCAGCAACCTCGTACTTTACATCCTCATCATTATCCACTGGAATGCTTGCATGTTCTTTGCCATTTCAAAGACCATTGGTTTTGGATCTGACACATGGGTATATCCCAACATCAGCCACCCGGAGTACGGCCGCATGGCCAGAAAGTACATCTACTCCCTGTATTGGTCCACACTGACCCTCACCACCATCGGAGAGACCCCTGCACCAGTCAAGGATGTTGAATTCCTCTTTGTAATCGCCGACTTCCTTACTGGTGTGCTGATCTTTGCTAGTATCGTTGGTAACGTCGGTGCCATGATTTCCAATATGAATGCTTCTCGTGCTGAGTTCCAGGCAAAGATTGACTCCATAAAGCAGTACATGCAGTTCCGAAAGGTCACTAAAGACCTGGAGGCCAGGGTCATCAAGTGGTTTGACTACCTGTGGACTGAGAAGAAGACTTGTGACGAGAAGGAAGTTTTAAAGAACCTCCCAGACAAGCTCAAGGCTGAGATTGCCATCAATGTCCATTTGGATACGCTGAAAAAAGTACGTATCTTCCAGGATTGTGAAGCCGGTCTGCTGATTGAATTGGTGCTCAAGCTGCAGCCACAAGTGTTCAGTCCTGGAGATTACATCTGTAAGAAGGGAGATATTGGCAGGGAGATGTACATCATCAAGGAGGGGAAGCTAGCTGTGGTGGCAGATGATGGAGTCACTCAGTTTGTAGTGCTCAGCGATGGCGCATACTTTGGGGAAATCAGTATCTTGGGAATCAAGGGCAGTAAAGCAGGCAACAGAAGAACAGCCAACATCAGAAGCGTAGGATACTCTGATCTTTTTGCCTTGTCCAAAGACGACTTGATGGAGGCTCTCACGGAGTATCCCGATGCCAAAAAAGCTCTTGAGGAGAAGGGGAAAGCCATGTTGATGAAAGACAACATGATTGATGAGGCAGTGGCCAATGCCGGCGCTGACCCCAAAGACCTGGAGGAGAAGATTATAAAACTGCAAGACAACCTGGAACTCATGAAGACCAAGTTTGCCCAACTGATGGCGGAGTTCACCTCCAACCAGACGAGGATGAAACTGAGGGTCACTGAGATGGAGAACAAAGTGAAATCCATACAACCTCAGGATCTGTCAGAAGTGATGGCCGACAAAGATAAAAAAGTCCAGTAATGTGAGAGATACCTGAGGAATTTACAGGAAATGAAGGGATTTTTCATTTAGAATAGTTGAGTGACACTTTTTAAAGGACCATGTTTATATCCATTTGTACATCTGCTTATTACCACAATGTGTCAAATTGTGTACAGTGTATGCGGCAACTATTTTTGTGTGCATGCTACAATTGACAATGTCATGGTGTCACGAAACACCTCGAGTATGTTGATCAGAAGCACTCGTGTATGCAAACAAAGGCTTTTCATAGCCAAAGGAATCTTTTTCAGTACTAACATTTTCCCTAGAAAACATATTGATGAGTTTGTTAAGAACAAATTACAATTCTTACTCAATAATGAATCTGCAACTTCCATTTGATACTGTGAATTTACAAAACAAACCCGAATGCTCTTCTGTTTAAAAGTTATCAGCATACACTATCAGTTGTAAATTAACAGTGTTATATGTAAATAAAAATTCAATGTTAATATAACATATACCGTGTCAAGATTGTCCTTTTGTAGGCAAGAGAGAAGTAAGTCGAGTGATAATCGTCTTAGGGGTTTGTCCCTACAATCGACCTTTTTCACAATACATGATCCTTTGTTATATAAAATATTGACTATAGCAGCTTTAAAGGGCAACTTTTTTTGTTTTCAACCTGGACACTAAATGAACATGTTTTTGAGTCCAAGTGACTGGCGTTACCAACAATCTTTGAAATTTAAGAAAGAATGTTACAGTGCGTAGCTGCAAAACAAGTTACAATGGAAGTTCCATTTACGTCCACTAAAAGTTCTTGTTTTGCTACTGACATACTCCGGTTATTATTCTTAATGTGCAACAACTTAATGGAAAGGATCCCTACAAAGACAGACCTTTTTGTTAAAGAGTAAAATCCTTTTGGTTTGACATGAAACAGCCCAAAACATCTATCGCCAAACCCACCAGAATGTGTTTTACTATAGAGTAATTTTATCATCAAAAAACACACTTCATTCAAAGTTGACAGAAACAAAGTAAACTATCAAAAGCCGTCTTGGTTCATCTTTCCACTGTTCCAACAATCACCGCTCCGTTTGATTAAAATAAACCCTTAATTAACTCATTTACATGTAAAAATATGCTGGCTCTACTCACACTAAAAGTAAAGATTATTTACATGGAGTCTGGTTAGTTTGGCAATGGAAATTCCAGAGAGGTTTCTGGTGCAAAAATGATCTTACGCTTTAACAAAAAGGAATGGGTCTGTAGAGATTATTTCTATAATGTTGCCAGACACAGTCAGAGGCAAAAAAAAGCACTTTTAATGCACCTTTTGCCCTATATGATTACATTGTAGCCCGGTTTGCAGCTGCAGGTTACTGGGTACCTCAATGCTGGACCAATTTCAAAGATTACGGTTCACATCAGTTAGTTAGACCCCAATTACTGGGAAAATAGGGTCCAGGTTGAAAAAATACTGAAATTACCCTTTATGTTACCTATTCCATATGTTGTCAGTGTAAATTCCTTCAATGCATATTAACGACAACGTTTAGATTTTTTTCCACCTTTAATTTCTTTGCATAATAGTTGCTTTACATAAGAGTTTCACATTATCTGCACATTCTTTATGTACCTGAGATATTTGGCCAAATAAAACATTTCATGTGACTCTTTTCCTTATATAGGCATTGCACATTTGGCAACTGCACGTTGAAATGTGCAATCAGAAACACCTAATAGCAAACAAACCAAGGGAAGAGGAACACTTGTTTCAGGATGTGAAAGTCTGAACCGACCAGTCATCCTGAAACCCTGCAAGCCATCGAAACCACACAACAAACAATATTCATTTTATATGTAGCACAAGAGGCACAACACAGAAATACTTCAAAATAACCTTTAGGTTAGTGGCGAGTTTGCTTTCACACTGACAGGAAATAGTTTAAATATGAGCTTATGTGTGAGGGTATTTGGGTTAGCAGTAATATAAAATGCCTCAGCTTAATATACTACAATGCCAATCGTTACCAAGGAGCACCATAATGCTCAGTCCAGAAGAGAGCCTTAGAACTGAATACTGCTAAACAAAGAACTGAAAAAACAATCTAAATCAATACACTGCTTGTGCTGGCGTTCACTAAAATCCTGTGTATAAGTGCACTTTCACAGTTTTACAAATCAAATATTGTTCATGTTTGCCCAGAAACTCAAAAAGAAATACATTACTTAAGTGCCGTTTTAAACTCTTTGGGAAACCTACTGTACTATACAGTATATGAAACAGACTATCGGAGGAGGTTAGGCCTCAGAGTGAAAGGCCCACAGCAGAGTATGACGGGTAGAGGGTGGTTAGGCACAGGGTTATTGCAGCATTTTGTTTTATGTCATTTCCCTCTTTCCCCTTTTTGTGATACTCCCTTTTTTAGTTAAAATGCAGTCCGAAAACTTTCTTTGTGGATCGGTCACAGCATCCCAAATCCTTTGGCATAAGTGATGGCCTTGAGAAGTCTTTCTTTTAGTTTTTCCTTGGAGGAGTACTCTGGGAGCAGCAGGGCATTAAAGCAGGTGTGAGAGGTTGGTAACCTGAAAGAGAGGATGAAAAGGAAAAGCATTAAAATAAATAAGACAAATGTAAAACGAGACGGGCTTATCGGTTTGACAGTTTTCCGTTTGTTCAGTTTTATTTGACAGGCTGGATTAAATAACTGAACGTTATTTATTTAACGTGTGACGGGGGGGGGCACTGGGGGAAGGGCTGGAGCATCCAGGCAGCTTGTTTCTAAATGAACACCCTGTGCAGACTCACACTACTACACTATTAACTAACCCATGTTGGTAATAATTGGACTAAATCAATTTAAAAAAAACATTCAACTATGTAGACTATTACTTTTATGGTAGAAGCACAAATATCCCCAAAAAATTAACAAAACAACGAAATCTGCCAGCTGGACATGCAGGATGCTACGGTTCTGAGGCGTGAGATGACGCATGGCGGCCGACGGTGCAGCCGGAACATGGCGCATCCACGCCTGGTGGAACGGCAGGTCAGTTACTGGTATATTTTTAGGTATGTTGGAGGATAAAATACAAAAACAAAATGTTGTTTAAATCTGTCCTCTAAATAAACTAAATGGGGCTGTAGTTCTGAACGCGATCATCTATCCTGTATAAAATATAAGAGTCAATAAATCCTCCCTGGCCGTGCGGTACCTGTCCGTGTCCGAGCCGTTCTTGGCGATGATCATTTTTAATTTGCCGAGGCCGCCAACTGGTGCTCTATCTGTGCCGGTGGTAAACTGAAGGAACAACCTCTTCTGCTCCTCTCCAAATGAGTGAATTGTCTCCCAGAAATCTCTGTGTGCGGGAAATAAAAGACAACAATAAACAACAATGATAAAACTCAATGTCCATTTGTTTTTTCATGTGACCTGCTGCTTAAAACATGTTTCTTTAAATTACGATTTAAAGCTGCAGTTGGTCATTTTTATGAAGTTCCATAGTTATGTTATATATAGATTTTGTCATATTTGCTGAACCTATCACTATATCTGGCAGCAATAAGGTGAGACACATTATCTTTAAAAAAAAAAATGCATGTTCATCTGCCTCCCCCTACTGCTTCTAATGTGCATTGGCAGTTCAGATCAGCTGGAGTATGCAGCGCTGATCAAATCTGCCCCCCATGTTAAAAACA
>NC_045741.1:24484245-24506705 GCF_008692095.1 Etheostoma spectabile | reverse complement strand
CCCCCCCCCCCCCCCCCCGACCAGACCAAGCCTTTTATTTTATTTTACAGCTAAACAACACACAATGTGTTTCTGAAAACATTGGAGTAGAGAAATAGGCAACGCAGTAACAATATCTTTAAAACCCTCTTGGATCAGCGCTGCCTGGTTTGACCGTCTGATCTTCGTTGGAGACGAGGTTGCCGCCGCTGCATGGCGGTTAGACGTGTGTCTCACTTGATCTGACGTCATGCACACGTGGTCAACGATAAACTCATGAGATCAAGGTGGCCGCAGTTACTTCTCACTAATCGCAAGACTAAGGCGGACCCAGAGCATGCTGGGAAACGCCGGCCTCTCAGCTGATTGGTTCAAAATTGACTGAGCATGATGACGTTTTATATAAACCTTTTAATTGTTTTTGAATTGGAGGGATTGTAACTGCTATTTGTCTGATTTAAAGGATTATTCTGGACAGAACACATGTGGCCGATAGTGACATTAAGAAGTCAGAGAGACTAAATCTGTTCAGATCACGGATCATCTACAGCGTGTTGTTAATAATCATCAGCAACAGATCTCATGTACAGCATTATGACCACCACTCTGTCTTAATAAAAACAACTGGAGACTGGGTACCAGCTGATATGTGGGTCTGATAACATTAGATTGAATCGGAATCAGACCTAACAGGATGCGAGTGGCTCTGTGACTTCCTGTTCAGTCTGACGGCTGCAGGAAGCAGCTAGAGTCTGTCTGACCTGACAGCGGGTTGCTGTCACCCCCCCCCCCCCCCCCCCCCCCCCCCCCCCCCCCCCCCCCCCCCCGCTCTCGTTCACTTTACAGGCAAGGCGCGGTTCACCTCAAACGAGCCTATTGACACGGCGTTAGAGACTCTGCTCTGATTGGTTGTTTTCTTAATGCCTTTAGGAGCAACAGGAGAAGGCAGAGGAACGCATTATTTTTTACAGATAATATGTTTCATTTAGCAGCGTCAGAACACAGTGACAGTTTGAGCAAATACGACAAAAAAGTGGTTAACCTTTAACTGGTGTGCTGTGTATGTGGATAAAGGGTAACTGGGACTTACTTGATGATTTGACTGTCTTTGCTATAACCTCCATCATATTCGGTTGTCTTTTCAAGTGCTTCAAAGTCAAGTTTCTGTGGAATCCCAAGAGATTTCTCTGTAAGTCATAGAACACCGGCTACAATAAAGTAACACAAATCTAAATGAAGCGTTGTTTCCTCACCCTGCTTCCACAGATAAGCATCTCTACTTCTTCAGGTCTGAACAAATATTTCAGTGGGGACTCATTTGTGACTATTAAGAAACCTTTTTTGAAGGCTTTGAATTGTCTCTCCACGCTCTTGTTCAGTATGTAGTCAGCATACATGTCCACAAACTCCTGTCAAACAGAGATGTAAAAGCAGTACGGTGTGTTACGTGTTTTTTAAGGATGTTAACACCTTCTCTCCACAGAGGAAAGACGGCCTACAGACTACAGCACGCTCATGAAACCGGCAGTTGAGTTGCATCATTTAGCTCTTTCATATACATTGAGTTTCTATTGCGGTGCTTGGGAAATGTACAGTACATCAAAAGAGGAACAAATAATATGTGCCAGCTATTGATTCTACTAATAATGTAGGTAGACATTAACTCCAGACAGAAACAGCCATTGTGTACTAACTTACTTTTAAGAAATCTAACTATTTTGAAAATCAATTATTCGGTTTGAGTCATAGTTTTATGAAAAATGTAAAATTCTCGGATTCCAGCTTTTTAAAATGAATATGTTGTAGTTTCTTCTCACCTCTGTGAAAGTAACCACAGTATCTTTGTCTTTAAAATATTCAACAGAATAATTGACAGTGACTATATTTACATGCACATAATTGTTCCAAAAAGACGATAAAGCTGTTTACATGACTAATAAAAGAGATTATTCCACTAATATTCCCGTTTACATGTAGCCATCAAAACAGGATTTTCATCAAAGTTGGTTCTGTGAAGCACTTTGGGCTGCATGCTTTCATGAAAGGTGCAGTGAATAATTAATAGTTCCAGTTATTGTAAACATGTGAAAATAAGCATGGTTTAGACGGAGCACGTCACCTGTCTGTTCTCCTCGGTAACAGGGATCTGGTCTCCCTGCTCCTTCAAGTCATATAAGATCGGGTTTCCAAAAAGGTCTGTGTGTGATATCTGGTAGGTGAGCATCATGTCTTCCTCTACGTTGCCGCTATATTGAAGCAACTCCTTCAGACTGTGGTAGAGAGCCTGCAGGAAGACAACAAACAGCTGATGTTGGAGACATGGTTTTGAGATTTTGTTTCTGTCAGGAGTTAGTTGAGACTACATACATATGAAACTACAGCTTGATTATAGCTAGCTTAGCTTAGCATACAGACTGGGAACAGGGGGAAACAGCTAGCCTGGTCTTAACAACATTTTATATCTCGTCTGTTTAGGGCCGCGTTCAGACTGCCTGCGTCTGGTAAAAACACATTTTCATTCATTTTGAACGCAGGTGGTGTTTTTAGGCTGGGACAGGGGGGGGGTGCTGATGAATGGACACTCAAAAAAATGCAGCGGCCCTGCGGCAAAAAGTTGAGAACGACTCAACTTTTGGAGAAACACGTCATCACACTGCAGAGGCCAATCATGTGACCGGCGATCAGACCTGTCTGGTTTGAGGCGGTGGGAGAAGCTGGTCCAGTTAACAGGAAACATCACTGCCTCTATGGCTGCCACAAGAACCTTTAAACACCAGGAGGGTGAAAATGTTTCCTGCAACAACAAAGCCCTCGTTGTGTCTCACTGCAATTTAAAGTCTACGTGTGCTTTGTTGGGAGTTTAAGAACACAAACGGGCCGTTTCATTGACAATATGCCTGCAGAAAATCTGCAGATCGCTTTTTTTGGTGTGAATGCCCCGTAATGCACACAAGAACCAAAGAGTAAAAACAAACTGATGTTGGACTTTTCTTCCTCTAGTCTCCATCAGTTGCCTGAAAACATCACGTGAGAGACACAAGAGCCAAGCTTGCCGTTTTTCCCTGCTTCCAGTCTTCATGCTAAGCTAAACTAAGCTACGGTTTTCGGACTTTAGCTTCAAATATAATGTAAAGACATGAGTTTAACTTCTCATCTAACTCTCAACAAGAAAGCAAATATGTATGTTTCTGAAGCGTCATTTATTTTTAATTCTACCAGTAAAATTACAATATCATACACATCTTCAGCAATAGAAGAGCTCTCTAAAACATATTTAGAAATACAGAACTGCTGTATTGTCTTTCAGTGCATCTTAACGTTGGAGAAAGTTACTGTACTGGATGGGAGTCTGACAGGTCCAGGTAGGTCCCTTTCTTGCCCATGAGTTTCCTGTAGACCACCATCGGGAAGTGGACGTCCAGGATGCAGTTGTTGTAAATGGCGAGCCCGAGGACAAGTCCAACCAGGGTGTACTGTGCTTCATTCTCCAGTGAGGACGAATTAAACCAAAACAGTTTGGTGTCATCGTCGTAGCTGAACATTCCTGTTCAGGAAGTCAAACAGAAGGAGAGACTCACATAAAGTGAAAAATAAATACGTACAGGAACAGTTCTTGTTACTGTACAGGTGCAGAGTTTTCAAAAAGGTAAAAACAGAGCATTTGGAAAACAATGACATCATTTAATTTAATACATTTGTTTATTTGACAGGGACATTGCTCATTAATCAACAGCAAAGTAACTGTGAATGAGCCGGAGTTAGGACTGTTGTCCCTGGCCCTCAAAATAATTTGCGCAAGCCCATAGTTACTTTGTGTGATGACGATGCGCCAGATATGAGAGTTGTAATAATCTTCTCATCTAACTCTTGGCAATAAAGCCAATAGCTTTAGCGGGTGCAGATGCAGGGCGTCATGCATCATGAATGATCCCGACAATAAATTAAATACATTTTTAGAAAGAAAAGTTAAAATTCTCCAATTCCAGCTTCTTAAAGGTGCTCTAAGCAATGTTGGGTGACGTTACTTCTTGTTGCCGTTCAAAGTATTTTCAACCAAAACGAGGCTAGCTCGCCCCTCCCTCCTCCTCATCCTGTCCCCCATCCCCCTCTCCCTCCCTTCTGGTCTTCTGCACACTAACCCCCCACTTTTTTACAGTGTGTACTGGGGACAGGCAGCTAGCAAATAGTGAGGAGATATTTTTTACAGTATATATATATATATATATATATATATATATATATATATATATATATATATATTTGTTGTGGCAACGCTGCCATATATCCAGAAGTTAAAGCCCGTGCAAGAACAATCTCTGCTTGAGCTCTTCATTATTCATTATACAACAGGGATACCTGGGAACCAAATGTAAAAACTACACAACTACACAATACATTGTGATTTCATATCTCACCTATGTCAGGATTGAAAATTTCCTCCAAGACCAACTGAAAGAACTCTTTTGAAACTCCTCCCTCGTCTACACCTTGCTCCCCCTCGAACTCAACAAACAGCTGCTTCTTCAGGTCGGATGGGTTCTCCATGGAGATCATCTCCAGCTGCAAGACAAGGCGGAGCTTGAATTCATTGACAAACACAGCAGGGTCCAGCCTCAACCTGTCATCACATCTAATCTAAGACTTAAAGAGCTCATATTCTGCTCCTTTTCAGGTTCATAACTGTATTTTGAGGTTGTACTAGAATAGTTTTACATAGTTTAATTTTCAAAAACACCATTATTTTGTTGTACTGCACATTGCTGCAGCTCCTCTTTTCACCCTGTGTGTTGAGCTCTCTGTTTTAGCCACAGAGTGAGACATCTCACTTCTGTTCCATCTTAGTACTACTACTACTAGCCAGTCAGAAGCAGAGTATGAGGGTCCTGACAGTACCTAGGTAAGGACTACTAGCCAGTCAGAAGCAGAGTATGAGGGTCCTGACAGTACCTAGGTAAGGACTACTAGCCAGTCAGAAGCAGAGTATGAGGTCCTGACATTACCTAGGTAAGGACTACTAGCCAGTCAGAAGCAGAGTATGAGGGCGTGCCCTGACAGGTCTTCTTAAGACCCCGCGGAAACCCATCAGTAAAATATGGAGTTGTGACTCACTCTGACGAGGGCGTCGTCTATGATGTGATCTCGGCGTACTTTGAGCTTGAGATAGGGGTTGGGCTGCTGGCCCTGCACCATGCTGTAGAGGGCCGTGAGGCGCCGCTCGCTGTACATCCGGATCCTGTTGTCATAGTACAGCCCTTGGTTCTTGGTGATGACGTTGAGGATGAACGGGCAGCTCTGGAAAGAAAACTTGGTTTCAGCGTTGACCTTGAAGAAGGTGAAATCCTTGTCCATCTCCACCACTTCGTTCAGCGACTCGTTAACAAATTCTTCAAAGGGGATGAGAGGTTTGATGCTGTCCACGGGTCTGACGCCTAGTTCTTTCTCCAGAGGATCGACCCGAGGACCCTTCTTATAGAGCCGCTCCTCACCCAGCAGCTCATGCAGGGTGAGCTCATCGGACTCGGGGTCTTCCTCCTCGTCCTCGTTGTGCTCCACGTTCATTTCACCGCCCAGGATATTTGCGTAGAACGCAACTTTCAAACACTGAGTGGCAGCGACCACGGTCTGGTCATCGTTTACCAGATTTTCGCTGTCATATTCATTGCTGACGACTGTGAAAGTGATGAGCTGCTGGAAGGTCTCCAGCATACGGCGGATGTGCGAGAGACCGTACACGGACCAGAGCTTTGCCAGCCTGGCGAGCGCGCTCACTGGCAGCTTGCACATGGCTTTGCAGAACTGCGGCAACGCCACTTCCAGGTACTCGGGGCTGTGAAGGTTCCGGTTCTCCAGCACGATAATGAAGATGTTCAGATAATCTGGATTTGTTTCATACACGTCAAGGTATTCCAGGTCAAGTTCCATGTTTGGAGTGAGGTAAACAAGTGCGTTTACAAGAGCAGCCTCTACCTGGTCCAGGCTTAGAAACCTGTCGTAGACTCTCCGCACAGCATCGATGTCCACCGTCACCTCGCAGGGGTCGGACATTTGGTTGAGACCCTTGTCTGGTAAAGCAGTGGCAGAGGAAGCACCCATCTTCTCTGCGGGTTGCTCCCTCTGCTTCGCATGCTTGTCGGCATCTGTTGGATCAGGAGAGTCCTGGTGGGTTCCAGCAGGGTTGGGTTCATCCTTTCTGAAACTCTGCACCAAGGCCTCGGCACTGGAGAAAATCCTGCCGATGATGCGATTGAGAGCTGAGTAGTCTCCTTCCTCCTCACAGAAACTCAGGATCATAGAAACTGTGTTCTCTGTGAGGTAATGAACATCTGGACCAAAACAGTAAAAAAGACAAATGAATTAACAGAGTGAACTGAGTGTTCCAAACCGTTCCCTGTTACGGAAATAGTGCACTATATAGAGTAATAGCCATTGTGAAGTGCTGTTCCATTTCTCAGTGGTTAGTTTCATTCACTTATTCATAGTCCATTATGAAATACCCCTAATGCACAGCTAATTTGAGCGTACATACAATGTACCCTACATTTTACTCATGTATACCACAATGCAACGCGGCCGGGTTTTCCCGGGGGAGAAAAAGAAGGACCCACGAAAAACTGAAAAGGGGAAAAGGACTTAACAATATACATTATCATAATCAAACATATTAGCAAAGATAAAATGGCCTATTTATGACGTACTTACGAAAACGTACTGGCCTTTAGCTAGGGTAGTCATCCAAACATACAGTCAAGCTTAAGGATTACTGTGACTTCCACATGTATGTTTGACATTAAAATATGATATATGAATATGTGAAGAATATTTTATATGTTGTAGGGCACCATAAAAAGGTATAAAGGCCACCCTACACATTACTGTAGGCCCAGGTTATTATGCATCTTCCAGTACCTGAGAAGTTCTCCCTGGTGGGACAGAGGTCCGTACTGTCCACGTGAGGGGTGTCCGAGTCTTTCTTGGAGGGGTGAGGGTTACAGAGTTTGGCATTAATCTTAAACAGCTCGAGCGCTTTGGCAGCCGCTGAATTGTTATCCAAAGGTTGGAAGTCACGGCATGATGCGCAAAACTCATTTGAGCAGTCGCCATTTCCACAGCCGTCAGTTAACTGCCGAAAGTAGCGCTCAATCAGATGCTTTGCAGTCGCTCTGTTCCTGTGTGAGATATTTAAACAGGAAGTCAGACTGATGGGTCAAAGTCATCTGTGGTTAGAAAGAAGCATAAACAGATTCTTGAAATGCAAATAATAATAACAATGAATTTGGCGGAATGAACATTTACACGTGTTCTTGTTTTAAAAGACTGTGACATAATGACATAGAGATGAGAATCACAGGTTTAGAACATCAAAGGGTTCAACTCTTCAGATGGAAATATCAGACTAACTTATTGCATGTTTATTAGCTATCCAGTTAGAGTGACTTACATTCGGCTGGATTCAGGTACACGCCTGCAGAGCCAATGGACAGAAAAGTTCAGCAATGATGTAAACTTTTACTGTAAATACACAGCCTATAATAAAACAAGACAATGAGTTTATTAATTTACACCCAATCAGTTGACTAAGACATTTTTAGAACATTTTTTTAGTCTCTATTAGAAAATGGGAAAGTTTCTCGTTAACCCCGACTGACACCACATTTCTGAGGCACATACTGATATCAATTTTTGAGAATTTAAAAAAAATCTGATAATGATGATACAGCTGACATTTTATGTTTCTTAAATTAACAACAACATGAGCCAACATGTTAACCAATAAACTAAAGTCAACATGTGGAGGTCATGTTGTGCTGTTGAATATTTAGCCACAGCTAAAACACCAACTGCTACTATGGAGCCAGAAAATCGCTATGCTCACCGACTGAGTAGTTTGTGCGCTCTTGATTTTATATTGTTTTTGGCATTATAAGCTCTGTCCCTCGCCGCCCAAACAAAGTGCCAAAGCCCCTCCTTAATCAAAAATATACCGTGGGGGTAAAGGTTAACTGTGGCCTGTATAGGACATCAGCCATTTTTCACTTTGCTCTCCAATGTTTCTGTAGTCTAAAGTCAGTCAAGTGTTAGATCAATTAATCTTACAGACTCTGACATTTTTGTATGTTACTGAATGATCAGATTATTGTTATTTATTATTAAAAACCTATAACCTGCACAAGGTATACAAACGATAATGCCGCTATATTAAGAATGGGCACATTTAAGCATGTTGAAACTTGTTCCACTAATCAGTGAGATGGAACATATTGACTGTGGCTATTATTTTGAAATATGAATAATAAGGATGAACACCTTGTGCAAACAGGTCAATAGAAAAAGAACACATGCTGCATAGCTTTCTCTCTCATATGCCTGTCAGCGAGCTGATTTACTGACTGAGTATGAACATAGTTTGGATTTTTAACTGGACTGTTTGACCAAGGGTCTTCAACGTCTTTAAGCCAAGGACCCCTTAACTGAAAGAGATACAGGGAACGCCCCCCACTACATATAGGGATGAAAATTAAGTTGCATATTAAACTGGGCCTACATTAACTTGTAAGGCAGACTAAAGCTTTTATTCATACCTTTTTGCATAGAATAAAGCTATTAAAATAATCAAATAATTGGCATAGTTTAATGAAACATGTTTTAATATAAAATATACATGTAGCACAGTAAATCCTAAGAATAACTATCTTAACAACTGCATACTGTCCCTTATGAATTGAAGTATAATAGGCTCGTGTTGTTCCTGCTGCTGTGTGCTCCTTCATAATTAATAATAAAGTGATTATTCAGTGACATGTGAATACAGACTCAACAAAGTGAGATTATAACATGCACGTGTGTGTGTGTGTATATATATATATACAGTCTAAGGTTAGTAGAGAGATTTCACCACTGCCGTGATATTGCACAAGCGTGCCAGCTGACACCAGGCTAGCTGTCACACAGCCCTGTCTGTCCGGTTAGAGAACTCGGCCTTTATCTAAAGTAACCTCCCGCTCCTTATTATCAGAGGAATGAGCCAGCTAGGGCAGTGAACGCAACATGAAAGTGTCAGTAGTTCCGTCCAGCTGCTGGTACTGACCTGTGGTTGGGGGGACCTGCAGTCTGTCTGGAGGTCTGTCAGTGACAGTGCAAAAAAACTCTCGGTGAGCCTGAGAGCTGTTCCCGCCGCACTCAGCCCCCTCGCGCCGGTTAGAGCAGCTTTAATTAGCCGGCGACACGTCGTCTGTACGCGGGGAGACAACGGCGACGTCAGCCCGTCGGAGGTTAACGCTTTCTCTTTCTAAATCACAGCTAGAACATACTCTCTCCTACCATCTTGTAAACAAGAGCGCGAGGTATCCCGACATGCAGCGCGAGCCTGTCAAACAGCATGCTCCCCCCCCCACTACCCCCGCCTCCAAGACCAGAAATGCACTCAAATATGAATATACAGTATATACCGCTTACAATATAATATGGCAGCGTTTAGAATGGATGGAGCTGTCCGATGAATGGAGTTAGAAAGGCGATATTTCCTACAGTAGGCTTAGCATTCAATGGAAATACCATAGACTGTTAATATGGATTAATTCATTAATATTAAAGCAAACTACATACACCTCAAAATGATGTGAAGTAGCACTAGCAGCCTACTAGCAGTAGTCACCTGTGCGCATGTGTAGCAGTAATTCATACACAAACAAACAGTTGCTATTGTTGTGGTAGACCTAGTATTACTGCATAAATCCAGTACATCCTAACGGTACTACTCCATTGGTTGGTCCCTGCCCTGAACAGATATCACGAGTACAGCTGGTTATTAATTCAGAAATATAAATTCAGAGAAGCACACCTGAATTCAAAGATCCACACACATGTGGCTGAAGTCAGTGTCGACCAAGGCCAAGGGACCATCCATAAGCTCTAACTCATATTATTCATACACCATTAATAAAACCTGCCATACAGTTCATGGCAGGTATGTAGGGGAAACCATGCTTTCTCATTCTGCAATAGGGCCTTGGAAATGATGCATTATGTAATCCATGTGCATATTGCTGTCATGGTACTGAGGAGATGTTTGTTGGAGCTTGGCATAGAGCTTCACACTCAGTGGGACCTGTAAGGTCTGAATATGAAGGGGCAGAACTGGGAAGTAGTTCAGAAGGTAAAGAGGAAACATAATTACATCCTTGCATTCTACAACTTAAAGCTGTCAAGCTACTTTTTATATTCATTATGAATAAATGTGGGCTAAGATAAGCTCTGTGATTGTATTAGAGAGATTTCAAATAAACATGTCACATGTTGAATAGAAGGACATCATGTCCCACACCAGTTAACCCCTTTGTCTCTGTGAGCCACGGCTGCAGTAATCCACTTGGACACTGGGGGTCACTGTAAGGACACTTTAATACACAATAATAATAATAATAAGTCAGTGACACTTTTCGCACAAGGTGATTTAGTTCTTTCTTCTTATATTTTAGATTATGTATACCACATTAGATTTAAAAAAAAAATGTTAAGTTCAAAGAACAATGTAGTGGTTCCAAAACCTTTTGACTCGTTCCCCCCTCATCACACTTTGGACTTTTCTCATAAGTATTTTTACAGAGTGGTATTGAGTATTTTTACAGAGTGGTATTGAGTATTTTTACAGAGTGGTATTGAGTATTTTTACAGAGTGGTATTGAGTATTTTTACAGAGTGGTATTGAGTATTTTTACATAGTGGTTATATTGAGTATTTTTACAGAGTGGTATTGAGTATTTTTACAAGTGGTTGAGTTAGATTTTTTTACAGAGTGGTATTGAGTATTTTTAGAGTGGTATTGAGTATTTTTACAGAGTGGTATTGAGTATTTTTCCAGAGTGGTATTGAGTATTTTACAGGTGGTAGAGTTTTTTACATAGTGTATGTTTTTTGAGTGTATTGAGTATTTTTACAGAGTGGTATTGAGTATTTTTACAGAGTGGTATTGAGTATTTTTACAGAGTGGTATTGAGTATTTTTACATAGTGGTATTGAGTATTTTTACAGAGTGGTATTGAGTATTTTTACAGAGTGGTATTGAGTATTTTTACAGAGTGGTATTGAGTATTTTTACAGAGTGGTATTGAGTATTTTTACATAGTGGTATTGAGTATTTTTACATAGTGGTATTGAGTATTTTTACAGAGTGGTATTGAGTATTTTTACAGAGTGGTATTGAGTATTTTTACAGAGTGGTATTGAGTATTTTTACATAGTGGTATTGAGTTTTTACAGTATGTATTGAGATTTTTTACATATGGTATTGAGTATTTTTACAGATGGTATTGAGTTTTTTACAGAGTGGTATTGAGTATTTTTACATAGTGGTATTGAGTATTTTTACAGAGTGGTATTGAGTATTTTTACAGAGTGGTATTGAGTATTTTTACAGAGTGGTATTGAGTATTTTTACATAGTGGTATTGAGTATTTTTACAGAGTGGTATTGAGTATTTTTACAGAGTGGTATTGAGTATTTTTACATAGTGGTATTGAGTATTTTTACAGAGTGGTATTGAGTATTTTTACAGAGTGGTATTGAGTATTTTTACAGAGTGTATTGAGTATTTTTACAGAGTGGTATTGGTGGTTTGAGTAGTTTTTACGAGTGGTATTGTATTTTTACATATTGGTATGGAGTATTTTTACATAGTGGTATTGAGTATTTTCAGAGTGGTATTGAGATTAGTTTACAGAGTGGTATTGAGTTTTTTAACAGATTGGTATTGAGTAATTTTTACAGAGTGTGTATTGAGTATTTTACAGAGTTTTATTGAGTAATTTTTACAGAGTTGTATTGAGTATTTTTTACAGAGTGGTATTGAGTTTTTTACAGAGTGGTATTGAGTATTTGTTTACATAGTGGTATTGAGTATTTTTCAGAGTGGTATTGCTATTTTTACAGATTGGTATTGAGTATTTTTACTAGTGGTTATTGAGTATTTTTACAGAGTGGTATTGGTATTTTTTACAGAGTGGTGTCTTGAGTATTTTTACAGAGTGGTATTGCCTTGAGTCAGATAAATAAGGATGTGTAAATGGATTGGAACGTGTAAATAGATTTACACGTTCCAATCCATTCTAAACTGTAGGTTTCCCTCAAAATAACCTGTCTGTGGAAGACCCTTAGAAGAGATGCAACGCATGCTTAAATATTCCATGTATCACTAATCGATTCCTCTTTGCAGCTTTGACCAGGAGACCCCCGGAGACAGGACAGGTGCATTGTTGGGTCTGGCAGGTCAGGGGGAGAGGAAGCACCGTGGAACACATGAAACATCCACAGAGCCTGCAGCCCGCGGCTATGGGTGCTAGGTACTAAAACTAAACTGTCCTCCCAAACAGCATTCCCAGTCAGCACTCCAAACCAGCACAGGGAGGCTTGTAGAAAGAGTCGACATGGTTTCCATCGTCACTGAGGGGCAAACACCAACCTGACTATTCTGGGGGGTCGCGACTGGTCCAGACCACAGTATTAGTGATAAACAAATGAAATAAAATGTAGTAATGTTTTTGCATGAAATGGTACAGGACTGTGAGATAAAATGCACATGCAACACATGGTGCTTCCACTTCACAGGACATGAGCCTCGCTGCCCATTTGTTATTTTTTTCTTAATTTCTTAATAAGAACAACTTATGAGACATCCATTCCCGTGCTCTGATTTACTCATTCACAGCTGCATGTGACAGAAATAAAAAAGGGGGTTTTCCCCCAGGTTTTCCCTCATTTTGTATTTAATTATGAGGTTCAAATACTTCATTTTGGTGACATTTATGCACTAATTGATGCTGGATTAGCTGGTATCTTAACGGGCACGTAACAATATTTGTACTACCCCCCCCCACCCCCCCCACCGTATCTACAGCTATTCATTCTAGCATCTTTTTGGGGCCCTGGGTACTTAGTCTCCTCCCCCGTCTCCTCCCCCACCCCTCCTCTGACGCCCCTGCACGCACGCACACGCACACACACACGCACACACAGTTCACAAGTTTAAAGAGCACATAAACAAAAACAAAGAACGGCCTAACTTCAGCTCCATTCATCTGCCCTCCAGTTTGAGCTTCACACATGGACACACTCATTTCCAAGGAACCTTTCTGCTCAGGTTAGGTTACGCTCAAATGGAGGAAATCAGGGCTTTAGCAGTCACTGATTAACATTGGCCGACACCATTGCTTTCTACTTTCTGTGATAATCTATCCTTCTATCATTTCCCTCCCAGCAATATGATATGGATCAAGAGTGCCGAAAAGTCTCTTTTTCCTGGAACATATCAATTAACCTCAATTGTACCGTTGGCAGTTTAGGAATGGGACTGCAGGGTGGTACAGAGTTCAGGAGAGGACACTGAAGGTTGCGAGTAGGATAAATATGTCGGATTATTTTATTATGGCTGTTAAGTGTACCATACAGCGGAGACAGGGGTCACCAAGGCAATCAAGACAGAGCTGACGTCTTCTGTGACCAGGATACCTGAAGAAGAGGCACGGAGGCCACGTCTCTGATCAAACAATTGTTTTTTTAACCATCCTCGCTGCGAGGCTCTAGTGATGGCAAGGACAGTCAACGGTCCATCCATCCATCGTCCTCTGCTCATACTGGGGGTGGGGCGCGGGGGCAGCAGCTCCAGCAGGGAACCCCAAATTTTCCAGTCCCCCACATTAGTCAGTCAAGGGTCCAGAAACATCTGTCTCAACAACTGCTGGATGGGAGGAAACTCTGCGTCAAACTCCTTTTCAGCCGGGTGTCAAGTTACTCTTTAAATGATCAATCAATGATCAATATGCTTAAATGTTACACTGTACATCCTTCCTCTTGCACTACTGTACATATTGTATAAGCCTCCAACAATCACAATTTGCACCACTGTACATACAGTAAAGTTATGTATTCTGTATTACCATAGTCATAGCCTGTAAGCTACAAACTATATATCTATATATAATATATATATATACATAATCTATATATATATATATACATATATATATATACATATATATATATACACACACACGTACATTGTGTGTGTATATATAATATAACACACACACACCACACACTTAGACATCATTTATACTGTAGCACACATTATGTAATATGTTATTTAATCACTGTTTAAGTATTTTCTTTGTAAAAGACATAAACAATTCCCATACTTCAGCTCTCCGACGGCTTCATTAGACCAGCTTATTTACGAGGCAGCTTGGGACATTGAAATTGTCCTGATTTAAGCTTGTTAAAACAATGGGTCACGAAGCGGGTCAAGGCGACTTTAATGAGAGTATTTTTTTTTTATATATATATATATATATATATATATAAAAATGCAAATCAAACTCCATTAGCTTCTCCTGTCTGTCCTGTAGATGGCAGGTAATCAAAAAAAGTAATTAGAGAAAATGAAAGAAGATTGTGAGGAATCCCTCATCACAAGTGAGGAGCCTGTTTAATTATATTATCAATCTTTCACATGAATACTTATAACACAATATGTGACAATTGCAGCAATTGGCCAAGCATGGTGGCCCAATGGTTAGCACTGTGGCCTCACAGCATCAAGGTGTGTGGAGTTTGTAAGGGTTTGCAAGGGTTTCCTCTGGGTGCTTCCCCCCCCCACCCGGGTGCTGTAGAGGCTGCTCACTGCTCCCTGAGGGATGGGGTGAATGCCGAGAATCAATTGCGCTTCATGTATGTGACAATAAAGTAGATTTTTTGTTATTGCATGTGCTGCTTACCTAATGCCACTGAGAGCAGATGACTCACACACAGTATCGCTGTGCAGAGTGCACAATGGCATAAAAGTTACTGCACTTACAGTTTGCAGGAAAAACCCCAAACAGCTGATCAATCCGGGAAGGTTTCCCCTCGGGCTTTGAAGGAGATGGAGAGAGCAGCACTGCGAGGGGAGAGGAGTCATCATTATCTCGGTGTTCAGAGGAGGAATCTGCTCTCAGCGGTCAGTAGTTTGGCCGTCGTGCTGCAGCAGCATCAGCAGAGTCTTCTCGGTCCCTTTTCCCTCAGTGCGCCTTACCAGGAACCTTAATAACATCGCAGATGTCACGCACACCAGGCAAAGACCCACAACTGCAACACCAAGCCAAAGGTCATCATCTTCTGAAGGCCTCTGATGTCACACCTTTGGACAGATGTGTGAGCGGATGATGAACAAAACTAAATGTATGCAGAAATACTTCATATCACTGAGACAGAAGAGATTAGTAGCAACATTCTGACCTCAAAACTATTGAGAATTCTTCTTTTTTTTGCATTGTATAAGAAAAGTGACATGTTTAGCTGTCAGGAAAACCTACCAACCGATCTCTGGCACTCAAATAATAACACTCCTTATGTATTAGCCACAGCTCTGAGTGATCCAGATGTAGCTAGCAAGCCTACTACTCATAAACAAAACTTGAATATCAAATGAAAACCTCTGGCAGAGGAAGGAGAAAGGCCTCCCAGCTCATCGGTTTGGTTTTTAGCCTTTCCCTGCTTTAATCGGTTTCCAGCCACAGGCGTCGGCGATGGAGGCCCCCCCCCCCCACAACGCTAGCGATTAGAGGGTGAACACTGTGGAGCATTTAGCAGCTAAAGAGACCGATGTTTCTCTCAGTAGTTGTTAGGAGGTAAACCGTTACATTCATCAAGTGGCCACAAATATGAGTTGAAATAAATTCAAATTTTTGCTCCACATCTGTTGGATTGTGTAATTAGGTAACAGTTTGTCCCCATGGCAACTTTATACAGTGATACTATGACAAAAGTAGTATTTCTTTTCAGCTTCTTCTGCTGGCCAAAGACATCGGTCAATGCCGGATTTAAGACACCTTCACGCTTATCTGGGACAGGCTTAACTGTAGTGACAGAAGCACAAGTAGATACAATGCATGTGACAGAAAAACACAAAATCTAAATTAGGACAGACAAAATACTGTAGCTCCCAGTCATACTAAACCTTAATATTTTAGTAGGACAGTCCCATGAGACCACGCTCTAGATAGATTTTAACCAACTTCCACATTAACTTTATTGTTTTGAGTACAACTTTCCGAACAGTAAAACAGGTAGTAAAAGGATAAATACTTTATTATTGTCATTTTTATCTTGTTCACAAGTAGCAACGGTACAAGTAATCTCCAATTACTCAAAGGACAAAGAGGTGGGCTGCAACTTCTCACTGCTACAATTTAGAGAGGCTAGACCAGTGTGATGGGTCTATTAGACATCTAGATTAATACCTTGGAATGACACTGAACTTTAACAGCAGATCATTTGTCACAATGTATAATGTAACAAAGTTACAGAAGGCTTACATGGTAACCAAAATACAAAATTATAAACCAACAAATGGAGCTCAGATTTGTCTCAATGCCGTGTACGGTGAGAGGGAAGTTTCCTGTGCGTAAAAGTGTTGGAATTCAGCCTGAGCTTCATTCTGGCACATTGGGTGTAAAGCACACAGCAGACAGAAACCTATAAAACCAAGTGGACAGACTGAGCAGTCAGAATGCGAACAACATGCCAGAAAAAAGGCGCCGTGTGCAAAAAAGAAAGCACATAGCATATCGCCTCATAAATATCATCCACAGCAACACACCTCACTGAACGGACACCGCTGCAGCATCGGAAGCAAACTCTGAGATTTGTAATTTCTTTTCCAGTGTTAAGGCACATACTATTGCTTAGAGAATACAGAATTATAAATGATCTTTGGTAAATGATACACTCTAGAAAAAATGTACTGCAATGACACAAGAGATACACAATCGTGACACATTAAAAGGTGCTGCTGCGTTAAATGCTTAACAATGAAACAAAGTGTAGCATGTTTCTAATCTCCCATACTGGAACTGGTTCATTAATGTCAACAAGAACAGCACGATTCTTTTTCAGAAGTGTGAAAGGAATAAAACGTCCCAACCTTGTAGTACTTCAGCATGGAACATGCCGCCAGCACCAACAATACTCCATGGATATTCTAAAAAATAATGCTTTCAAAGTGCAAATTTGAATCTTAAAGCCACATCTTTTACATTTGGAAAAATACTTTCTTTCAGCTTTTTGGTTCAGGTGAGCGCCAGCAGAACGACGACTAGACCGGATCGGGATCAACTCTGCGATGAAATGAACGGATAGAAAAGGACAAAAGGTAAACCGTGACGATAGCCTGTTGTCCAACTACTGCACAGCGCTTAAAGGAATAGTTCGATATTTTGGGAAATACCATTAGAGGATTAGTTAGATGAGAAGATTAACAACTCATACCCTGTCTGTGCTAAATATGAAGCTACGTAGGAGATGGTTGTCTTAGCTTAGTATAAAGACTCACACACACACACACACACACACACACACACACACACACACACACACACACACACACACACACACACACACACACACACACACACACACACACACACACACACACACACACACACACACACACACACACACACACACACACACACACACACACACACACACACACACACACACACACACACACACACACACACACACACACAGCATCATTACTGGTAGATTGTTGCTGGATAAAGACTTACTGGTGAATTCTCATAATGCATTATCATATTTGAAGTTAGCTTTTATAATTATTCACTGGAATGTACGGTATGACAGAGCAGCTATTAACACACTTTTTGGTCTTTAAAATTTAGCAAACAAATGTTTGCAAATCCAGCAAGAAGACTGAAAGGAGCACTGGGCTAATGGTCTGCAGAACTCTTTGAGAATCGTTTCTGTGGGAACTTAAAACATAAAATGTCTCTTCTCAGGAATGTCAACACTGATTCAAGGCCACGCATGGCATCCGATCCTGGTCCTAATGCATTCGCAGGCGAAGCTAAAGGAATGAACAGAGAAAGAAAATAAACTGCCAGACATGCCAGCAGTGGAATGTCTCTCCTCCGCTCCTCCACATTAAAACCTGATCAACTACTGACATGCATCTTTGAAATAAAAAAAAATATTCCAGGATAAAATCAAATGGAAGATGTTCCAGTTCTTCCATCTTCAAAAACTCAAAAATATCTTAAGCTTTAAAACATCCTAAATACAAAGTACCTATTTGTATCTTTTATAAAAGAATCTCCTTGAAAAATACAATAAAAATTAGACTTTTTAAAAAAATCTATCGTGCAAATTGTTGTTTGAGTAAGATAGTTAGGACTGTGAGACATCACAGAGTGGTGTGCAGCGACTGGTCCTCCACCTGCTCTGTCCTCTGTGCTGGATGAACGCTGTGGTCCGACTGTAGTCTCTGGTCCGAGATCCTGGTGTATTTGACGCACCGGGAGGGGGGCAGGTCCAACTGGACGCTGCCTGTCTGAGAGAGCAGAGGCGTGGAGGTGATCCAGCCGGACAGACTCCCATCTGACGCCTCTAAAGTCTGATCCAGGCACTCCGAGTCTGTGGTGGAAGAAGGCTGTGGCTCGTCTGTGGAGTAAGGATGAGGGTCTTTTTCTGTAGTGTAGAGATCTGAAGGGCCCTTATTACCATCTGCAGGCTGCAGCGGGCTTCTCGGGCCCTGTGAAGCGGACCCCTGTGATGTCTCGGAGCTGGGGAACCTCCTCAGGTCTTTTTTATTGCAACCTTTAGGGGAAGGCTTGCTGAGGGACAGGAAAGGAGGCTTGGGGCTGAGGGCTGACCCCACCTTGACCCTGCTGAGGCTCAGAATGTTCCGGCGAGTTTCAGAGGGGAGTTTATCCAACTGTCTTCCAACTTGGACGGGGCTGGGAAACAGCGTGCCTTGACACGCCCTGTAGAAATATCTGGAAAAGGAAAACAGAGTCCGGTATCAGGACAACACTATTCCAAAGATGATCCCAGGGTCTTGGGATAAACGTGAAAAACATCTGGTCCAGATACTGTACAAGCCATCGCACGGGCCACGGATAGTTTAAAAATAGGGTTGGGTATTGTGATTCCGGTTACTCAAACAATACTTTTAAAAATGTTTCTAACCAATTCTTAAAAGAATTAAGAAGATTAAGGATTGTTCATTGCTAAGGTGGTCAATATTTAACAATTGACTGAAACAATAACTTATAACAATAACTTACTTCACCAGTAAATTGGAGTTAAAACAACAAGACCAACCACTGAATGGGAAAAGGCTATTTGCCAATAACTTTGAATGCACCATGATGCTAACTAGCTGTAAGTAAACGCACCGTCTGGGCTGTTTTTCCAACAGCTGAATTCTGCTGTTGGAATCCTCTACAGCAAGACACAGTCACAGCGTCAGCATTTTAACCATCGTATATATCTTTTATATATTATCGTTTTATATATCGAGAGATATAGTTCACTGAGCGATCTCACACAAAACCTAATGTTGTTCAACTTCTTTACGTCGAATCATTTCTCTCTTGACATGTAAAATTAACTTTTACATTTACACACATCATTTGTGAAATGCACGTCACAATTTGAGCCAGACCAAAAAATAATTATTATCTCTAATTGATCCCGTTCATATTTTTTTGAAAGATAGGTCCCATAGACCGGGAGTAGAAGGGCGGGACTTCTGCTCTCTATTGAGAAACAGACTTGTGTATTTAGTCTAGGATGTAATTTCCACTGGGGACAGGGTGGAAATGTACCCCCCCCCCCCCTTTTAAATCCGTTTGATATTTTATTAATATGTCTTGGTGATCTATTTTAAACAATAAAAAGAAAGTAAGACAGCTGTTCTAGAAGAATTTATCATTATGATCAACTTAATTATTTTCTGGATTTTGTATCACCGTAGTCCCTAAACTTACGTAGAAAATGCAGGAAGTGGAATTCAGAAAATATTTTTAGAAAATATTTTTCAGGTGGACCCCCAGACCCATTGTTTCTTGTCCCCCCCGCCCCTTATCTATTCAGTCCAACCCAGATTAGACGCAGTGTACCTGGGCAGCAGCGCTGCTCCAGGTGTGATGGCACAGAGCAGGTAGAAGAGGGGGTCCTGCAGCAGCCTCTGCATGGTCCAGTAGGGGTTGGAGGGGGTGTAGCAGGTGGGACAGGAGGCGTTGTAGCACAGAGCCACGGTGAAGAACAAAGCTATGCTGAAGGCGATGGACAGCCAGTTCATCCAGGTCTACAAGGGAAGCAGACAGGGGAACGTTTTGTAAATTCTTTTAATCATTTGTGTAAAAATACCTGATTTAGCTTTCTAAAAGAATTACAACAGTGTTTACAACAATGTAAGAATGAATGAACACCAACACTGGCCAATAACCAGGAATTCTCTTTTTTAGTAATCTGGGTCTTCTTTTCCTAGCGTCGGCCATACTGTAGGTAACGGTACAATAATGTACTTAACCGTTGCTCTAATCAGTCCAACAGGAACAGGAACGGTCACTTTATCACAAAGGTTTAATACTATGTAGCCACAGTATCGAAACCACTTATTAAGAAATGAAACTCAAAGTGAGTGCAGCCAAATGTCAGTAATAATCACTTATTGCTCAAATAAAACCTGTTTCACAACTGCAAAATCTACTGTTGGTCAAAAAACAAACAGTCTTTGAAATGCCTTTTACATATAGGTCACATTACAACAGACTAATAAACATTATTTATAGCTGCGTTCCTTTTCTTCTTTTTTGGCCGCTTGGAGCAAGCTGTAATCAACAGATCGCTTTATGAAGTTTATTTGGCAAACAGTTGCTTATTTAGACATTAGCAACTTGAAGTTCATTTTATCTATCGCCACTTGACTTGTACGTCCAATATTCCCTCTTTCGGCTCTGTATTTGGTCTCCACCGACTCCTGGCTCTTTAGCTGCTAAATGCTAAATGCCCCACTACATTCACCAGCTAGTTGCTCACTTGTTTTATCTGCAGTTTCGGGCTGAGCAGAGGATGTAATAACACAAATACAGGCGTATGAAGTAAACCTGTTTATCATAAAACAGTTTGCCCCCTTAGTCATGTTTGTTGCCATGAACGTGAATAGGGTCAAGTGCCTACAACTAACAATTGAAATAAAAACATACAATATAGTCCACCAATTATCACCTATTAATAACAATTTGGCAAAAGTAAACCAAATCAACAATTACCAGTCATGACCTCAAGACCTTAGCTAAGCTAAGGTAGGCTACTCTTTGCAGTCAAACAAAGAAACAGTAAGTATTTAAAAAACTTAAATTGACAATTAGACAATAATTTATGAATTGTTAAAGGCCTCGTTGATGATGTTTTTCAGTTTGCTTCCAGTCTGATTGGCCAAACCTAACAAATGACAAAGTTATCAGGAACCGGACTTTTCCTTTAAATAAAATGGTAAATACAACCAATGAATGTAATCCAAAAGGTATTAACATGAGAAGCCTGCACACGTAACATTGTATATGCAGTTATGTGTTCTTGTGTATTTTAACGAGTTTTGCCGGTTCCAGGGATTAACCGCCGGTGTCACCCTGAGGTCCTGCTGAGCTGACTGGCTGACATCTGACAGGGTGAATTCTCTAAAATGGTCCAATGGTGTATTGTCCCTCCTGACACATACGCAAGCACACACTGAAGCACATAATTAATTACAGCCCCCCAGCTCCTGTATGGGGGGGGGGGGGGGGAGAGAAAGAGCGCTGCCTGCTGTCATTTCAAATACCTTTAATTGACTTTCACAGCCATTTACCGATCATGCATGCATTATGTTTCTGTAGCAGCAAGAGATTCAAGTAACCGCCAGCTGAGCATTTGGAAATGTTTACCTTGGGTCGATGCTGCTCGCTGTGAATACTTCTCGGCATGACGACCAGGAAGTTAGTTAGTGAAGAAGGACATTTTTCATGTACAAAACTTGTCAGGCTAAATTTACAGCCTCAGCGTAATGGAAAAGACTGTGATGCAATGCAGGGTCATAAATTCTAAATGTCTCATGACCAAGACTGCTGGGCTGTTTTACGAGAACCATGGGGGTGGTTGGGGGGGGGTACCTTAGAATAAAACCAAGGCCGCTGGGGGAATGTGGCGAAAATAAAAATAAACAGGTATTTTGGAGGACTGTGGCGGTGTGAATTGGTGGCGTGCTGCGATGTGGTGGCGAGAGAGAGAGAGAGAGAGAGAGAGAGAGAGAGAGAGAGAGAGAGAGAGAGAGAGAGGGCCTGGACGGCGGCAGACACGCTGTCACGCTGATATACAGGCTGGATGCTGCAGAGCTTTCTGGTCCAATCTAATCAGCTGGAGTTAAATATCCTTGTTCACCAGTGCTCCCTCACGAAGCGAGAGTCTGGTCTGGGTGAGAAAAAGCAGCACTGACAGCAGGGAACGATGAATCGCTTTCATCGTTCAGCAATTAGCTCATCATGAAGACTGCGATTATTGGAATGGGAAATATTTAGTTGAATGCGTGGTGTAATATGTGTAACATTTTTTAGTCCTCTTCTTATTATCACATAGACTGTTCTTTCACAAGATAAATGCTGGTAAAC
>NC_045741.1:24476388-24484235 GCF_008692095.1 Etheostoma spectabile | reverse complement strand
CAGAAATGTCCTATTTTCTGTGGATTTTTTATTTATTTTGTACTTACTTACTTACTTTATTTAACATGACATACATAGAAGATGCAATATGTAGATGCTGCTATTGAACTGAGGCATTTCAGAAATTTTGGTTTACAGGAAACTAGTGATATTTCTAATTTGAATTGTTTTTTTGTTATTATAACTTTAGCTTTTGTGAAAATGTTCTAGGTTTGACTGTTCAATGTTCCATGCTTATTTAAGAAAAACACCTATTGCTGGCAATTCATGTCTACGTTCTCATCCTTGCATTAAGCCCAGTTCAGACCAAAGATCTGCATCAAGTAGAACGGGCTGGTCTGGAGGTTTTAAGAGTCTGCAGCGTTCTGAAGCTGAAACTGTTCACACCACTGCACCGAGGCAAGACGGTCTCTCATCTCCATAACTTCCAACTTTCAAGCTTTTTGTAGCTGGATATATCATTTGTTTTGTCTAAATATGAGTAAGAGATTGTGCTGTCAAACGATTGAAATATTTAATTGCGTTGGCATTAATGTCATAGTTAACTCAAATCATTATCAAGAAATAGGCCGCAGACTGCATTAGAATTCAACCAAGCCATGTAATAAATGTGGATAACGTTAGTGATAGCTAACGAACGCTGGGCTCCCTCTCTTCTATCTCTTGACCATAGAACGTGCTTTCGGGCGACGTTAAGGGTCCGCCTGGAACATACAAATCAAATGGATTATGGACCATATTTTCTATAGTTCACAGCTGACTTTATCAGCTGACTTCTCTACTTGCTGTTGAAACAGGAGACGTCTCTTTCGTTCTGAAACCAGCCTGTGGAGGCTCCACCCGCTGAGTCGCAGCGACACCATCAGCTGTTTGAGTCGAGCTGAGACGGGTCGGTTCACGCCGCTCAAACTTCTCCCTGGACTTCCTAAAACAGGGTTGTCTTGTCGCATATCTTTGGTCTGACCTAATGCTCCATGACATATTTGATCTGTTACACAGTGAATATTGAACAACAAAACAAATTGAATCATAAATCGCAATATCTGGCAGTCCCAAATCGTTTCAGCCCTAACTGAGAGAGAGGAAGCACTTTGAAATCCGCCCTCAATGAGTCTGAAATTAGGTTCCTTACCCAGGTTTTGGTCTCAATGCCCAAGTGCACCAGAATGGTGAATAAAGCGAGGGTGGTGATGGGCGTTCCCCATGTAAACAGATCCACGTCAGAGTCAGCATAGGCCTGGGAGGAAGAAGAAGAAGAAGAGAAGAAGGAGACAGGCGAGGAGAACAGAAGTGATGAGTAAGTAAGAGCTGAAAGGAATTCCTGAGTGAAGACGAGCGGATGGAAAATAAAACCAGACTCACAAAGTAAGGAATGAAGAAGCAGACCAGACTTTGGTAGAAGGCATCGATCATGTTCATCCAGAACATGTATGGCTTGTATTCCTGCGAGACAAAAGCAGAGATTTACTGCCGTGAAACTCAATGTGAACGGCATTAAGATCATACCAGGGCTGTATTAAAATATTCTCATGAATCATAAAGATAAAGCTGAGCTACTGTATATAGTAAACACTAGCGGCACATTATAATTGGGGGCTCTGGAGATCCTCCCACAGAATAATTTGAGCAACAAACACTTAATTTTCTACACTCTAAGAAATAAATCTGTAAAATAGCCGAGAAAGTTCTGAAAGGTCATTACAGAAATTCTGTGTGGAGCTAAAATACATTTCTGTTGGATATCACCCAAAAACAAAAGATTATGGAGGAAGCTATGATAATAACCATTTTAATACACACATTAGATTTTATGTAATGTGATGAATGTAATGTCAGTCAAAATAGATCTCAATATGTAGTTTCTACAAAGGAAATATACTGAAAGAGCTGCAAAAATACTTCCTCCCTTTCTCCACTAGCTTCCTAAAACACAGATCTTTTCCCACCAAGGACAAACATAAAGGCACAAATACGCAACTAGACCAGACCTCGGAGTTTTGGCCGTTCACATACAGCTGAGGTAGTTGTTGGAGAGTCTCTGCTGACACGTCTTTGTCCAGAGTGCCAGTGATGAGTTGTGGGAAGGCGGAGAACATCAGGTTGAAGAAGATAAGATACCACTGGTCAATCATGGCTGAACCTGAGAAACCGCAGTAGAACTGATACCAGAAGATGAGCGCTACAAACATCTGTGGGACCAAAAGATTACAGGAGTGAATTCACATGAAGAGACAGGAGAGGAAAAACACCACTTTGGGGAAATCCCAAATTAACTGAATGTTAACATCTGTATCTGCACAAATGCTGTGAGATGAGTATATACGTAGTGCTGTAACAGTTCCAACTTTTACTGAACAAGTACTTGTCTAAAAAAAAACACTTGTAGTTGTACTTGTAGATTTAAAAATGTATATGTAAAAAAATGTGTTTATTTCAAACAGATGATACATCTTTTGGTTATATCACTGTCATGTGACTCAGACAATGTAGTAACACAAGTACACAGCCTATGAAGTAAATCTTGTCTCTTTACTATCATAAACAACTATTTTTTTTTTCTTAAATCTACAATTAAATGAACAAAACCATAAACAGCCATAAGCCCCTTAAGACCTAAGCTAATGTTAGCATTATTGGGGTACAACAAAGAAACAACCATTACTTAAAGCATAACTCTCACCAACATGCAACCTAGGGTCTTTTTGTGAATGTACCCGAGTCAAACTTTAGTTTAAAAACATAATTAGGACTGTTAAGATTGACCATATCTTTGTTTTGGGTTAAAAGGCCTTTTGAATTGGAGTGCTAGAGGCGCTACTATGATAGCATCAAAATCCCTATTTTTAAACACTTAGAAGGCTCGACACAACATGACACTTTGCTCCAAGTCTCACCAGGGGCTCCACACATGGACCCAGCACTGAGAACACTGTTGGTGTACACAGAGTTTACTTCAAAAGGTTTTGAATGACTTCCTTTAGTTGCTGTTGTTTCTGGGCGCTACCATCTGGTCGTTATATGAGGCTCCTTTTTCAACTACAAGGTCAATATTGTTTTTCACTAACAAAAAACTAATTATCCATGCATCTACATGGAACTAAGTTGGGGGGGGGGGGGGGGGGGGGGGGGGCGTAGCTCAGTCTGTAGGGAGGGGTGGTGGACTGGTAGCTGGAGAGGGGCCAGTTCACCTCCTGGGCATTGACAAGGTGCTCTTGAGCAAGGCACCAAACCCCCAACTGCTCGGGGCACCTTTCCATGGGCAGACCCACCCCCCCCACTCTGACATCTCCCCATTAGTGCGTGTATAGGTACTGAGCATGTGTGTGTAGTTCAGGCCTGTGTGTAATAACAACAGAGTGAAAACACTGTGATTTCCCCTTGCGGGATTAATAAAGTATACATTATTATTAATATATAGGAGCTCTCCATCTTTGCTCTCCCTCCTGTTACATTATATTTGGAGCACCCGGACACAACAACAACTGCTATAGTAAGTTGTTTAAAACCTTTAGAGAGCTCTGTGCCCCTAGCTCTCCAGTTCAAAAGACCATTTGACAGAAAAACAAAGATATAGTAAATCTTAAAAGTGGCGTTTCCGTCCTAATTTTAAACTAAAGTTCGACTCAACCCTAAGTTGCATTTTGGCGAGAGTTACGCTTTAAACAATATTGTGACTAGACAATTATGTAACAATTGTTCCAGGCCTATTCAGAAGTAAAATTGGCTTACAGCATTCTTGTAGAAGAAATAGAGAATCATGTTAGCCAGGCGGGAGTAGCACCAGTGTCCGTGGACCAGCAGGAGCTTCTGGAGATAGCGGAAACGCGGGAGGGCAAAGTCACTCGCCATCACCGCCTGCAACACACACACACACACACACACACACACACACACACACACACACACACACACACACACACACACACACACACACACACACACACACACACACACACACACACACACACACACACACACACACACACACACACACACACACACACACACACACACACACACACACACGTGTAGTTATTAGAAAATAACTAGTAAAAATGGCTCTTTTTAATGAATCTTTAGTGGGTAATAACTATATTAAAAGGTAAAGCAATAACTCTTAAACGAGTTGTCCACCTTTTGGGATTCATCGTTACAGGAGCCGTGGGCTGTCAGTCTCATCCATCAACATCCAAACCAAAACCCTCCCAGGAGTCAAGCCAGGTTTTTAAACTTACATTTTAAAAAAGCACCGCTAACCCTTTATGACACATCTTAAACATCAACATTAGTCATCAACAAGAAAAATAACAGCAGATGCCTCGTTGTGTGGCAATTTAGTTTCCGCTGCGCTCTAATTACAGACCTGTAACGGCTACATGGGGAGTGCGCTCTGATAGAAGAAATGGTGTGTTAATCATAATGCAGTGTGTGCTGGCCTGAGCGCAGAAATGTGTGCCTCAGCACGCTATCGAATCCCAAAGAGCGACCGCTGTCTCATTAAGAGCACACTGGATTAACAATGATTAATCTAGCGGCACAGGTAAGGACAGGTCGCTGAGACTTTAACAGATGTGCTACGCAGCAGCGCTTCTCTGAAGCCTCCCTCACAAGTTAATTGGGAATCTCCATCATTGCTATGCAGCATCACCTTTCTGGAACAGGGCGCTTAAAGGGAAATGAGCAGGGGGGGGGGGAGACAACAGAGATTCTTTTTTTTTTTAACCATGCTGTTGTTGACTGCCTTGGCCCTGACATCAGAGCAGGGAGAGAAGCTGGCGTGGATGGAGTCGAGACTAAAGCAACCATCAAGTGTACTCTTGACTCTGGGAAACGGGACGATCTTACTGACTCAGCAACACATAAGCAATCTTATTTAGAGGATGTGTATGGATGTGGGCTTAAACACACACAAGAGTAATGAAAAGCCATTAACTATGCTACAGAATGTAAGTGTCTTCCCTTATCTTCTATCCCATAGCTCCTCTCACTCTGCTCAACCTCTCAGGATCTTTCACACTGCATTTGTTTTTAGCCAATTGCCCTCAAATGACCCCTCGAGCCTCATCCCCTTCCCCCTCTCTGTGTCACCCTGTTCATCCGTCCTTCCCATTCCCATTAAGCCCTGCTCAGATTTCACCTCACCTGCATGCCCTCCTGTCCCGAGATGCCCACGCCCACGTCCGCTACCTGGATCATGCTGACATCATTGGCCCCGTCACCTGAGAATAACGTAGTGATGGAGAGAATGACTTCATAGCTTCAAGATACATGAGTTTAAAATCTGCAATCAGGAGATTGGCAGGGCATCAGCCTGGAAGCAGAAGGAACTTTACTGTGGGGTGGCAAAACAGAGCTGTACTGTTAAACAGTATATGTGTGAGGGACGTCACGCTTTCACAGAGCTGCCAGTTTCTTCAACTCTTATATTAGCTGTGTGTGTGTGTGTGATTGTTATTTTCTGCTTTTCACCTGGTGCCCTTGACCAACTCAACTGTCCCTGTGGTTAGGTAGAGCCAGGCCTGCTGTGGTGGTTTTAGTTTAGCTCCACTTTGAGGGCTGTGGATAGTTTGTATTATTTTTTTGTAATTGTCAGCACAGGTGGTGGAGTGAAAGCTGAAGTGTTGGTGGCAGAGAGGGTTTAGTTGACACGATAGGGAGATCACTGGAGTGGCAACTCGGGCTCAATATGAGAGAAAGCTGGTGAGGAGCGCTCCAACAGCAGCTGGTAAAAATACATCAAAACACACTGGTCCTGCAGCAGTGTACCCGTTCTCACTCCCAACTCATAAAATACGGATGCTGGTTCAGTGGTTCTCGGCGTCAGATACCAACGAAAACATCACCCTTCAGCGTCTGAGGGGCAGAGCAACCATGGAGCTGTAGCATGACGTAATATTAAGAGAGACAACGGTAGCAAGTAGTAGGAAAGACTACGTATCAGGACTTTTCCCCAGAGATAGGGTTTGTGTACCGTTCTTGTCCCGCGTGTCACTGAAACGTACGTCCCGACCCAGAGCGACAAAAAGGGACGCCAAATGTCCTGATCAAGCACGTCGAAATATGACGCTAAAGGAGACTTTTTGCGTCAGTAACAAACGGCGAAGGCACCTGACCCAGCGCTGCTTGTTGACGCGACGGGAGTGATAATGTGTTGGGTAACTGACATGTAAACAACAATGGATTTCAAATTGTCATTTAGTACTCACATTTTAATAGAAGGTTCTGTAATAATAATAATAATACATTTTATTTGTAATGCACTTTACATTTAAACAAATCTCAAAGTGCTACAGTCAAGGTCATAAAAGCAAGGTAAAAACATCAATGTAAAATATCTATAAATAGTGCAACAACATTTTTGTGCAAGGTTAAAACTCATAAGTTCTGCTAAAAAGGAATGTTTTTAGTCCTTTTTTAAAAGTCTCCAAAGTCTGTGGTGCCCTTAGATGGTCAGGGAGGGCATTCCACGTCCGAGGAGCGGCAGAGCAGAAGGCTCGATTACCCATGGTGCACCCAACTGTACAATATCCCCCACTGCCTTCTTTTTAAAAGATTTTTTTTTTTATGATACGTGAAGTAAAATATAATTTACTTATAGACTATAGTATAGTATAGTATAGTATAGTATAGGTGGAGGCTCCATTATGTAAGCGGTGTAAGTGGTGGTGTAATGAAAAGATTAGAGTACTGGTAGCTATTAGAGCTTCATCACCTGCTGTCCCCACAGAGATGTAAAATAAAGGCGGGCGGGGAGCTGTGTGTTTCCCCCATATTATTGCTAACATAGCAATGACAGAAAAGCGCTTGGCTGGCAAAAACGGGATCCTCCTGAGTGCAGCAGGAACAAACAAAAGGGAAACAGGGAAAAGACAATCGTAAGTCACACTGACATGCTCATGTCCCCTCCATTAATACAGCTTCATTAAGCCAACAGGGCATAATTACTAAGGTGCCCTAAAATATCGTTCTTTTGACTCAGTAGTCACAGCAAGGGTGCAGAAGGTGTGTGTGATGAGTGTGCACTTCTTACTAACATTTCAAACTCAACTCATATAGATCACAAAGGAAGAACCTCTAGGATCTTCACTACAGCACATCTGTGTTATAGTGAGTTTGACACATTGATATTCATGACAACATTGGACATGTCAGAATGTCAACGCATCAAACAGGAAAATATTCAAAAGAGGAAAAACTTTCAGAGTTCCTGGCTCTACATAGGAATCTGTCACGATGCACAACAGTAAGCCCACCTCCGCGTCGTGCCTACAGGACAGAGCTCATTTCAATGAACAAACTCATTTTCCCTTTGCCACATTTTCCGTAAGGATGTCCAATAATGAGTGTCAATCCTAAGTCCGAGGGCTGATGTGACAACAAATAGGACAGGTACAAACACAGATGCGCTGCAGCAGTGGCCAAACCAAACACAGGCGCCATCTTCCTTCACGGAACAGTCTTGGGGCGAGGATTGTGGAACTGACCTCAAAGTAGTGGTCGAAATGCATCGAACAGGAAAAGCTAGACACGCTAAGAAACATTGTGTATTAACAGTTGTGTGTCCGTATATTTTAACAGATATTGTCCATAAAACGTGTTTCTCAGTTATCTTTCTATTTTATTTTACACAGTAACTATTGTATAATTTGTGCTCTGACAAGCCTTTAAGTGCGGTCGGAAACGTTTAGATCTATAAACAATCTGGCGCAAAACAGTAATTGTGAAATCTAAAGTTAACTTGTGCTACATTGGGGGATGACATAACACAACAAGACGTCACACAAATGGACCGTTTGTTAAGTGACAGTCCCACCGCCGCATAACCCTGCGGCAAATCGCAGGATCGC
>NC_045741.1:24448713-24476378 GCF_008692095.1 Etheostoma spectabile | reverse complement strand
CGTGAACTTGAGGTGGACCATGAACACTGGGCACCACTTTCCATGTAAAGCATCTGGTTCAAAGAATACAAATATGTGTTAAAGTGGTGAACTGTTTCCTACCTATGGCCAGAGTCATGACTTTCAGCTTGTTCCGCACCAGTTTGACCACCATGCTCTTCTGCAGCGGCGTGGAGCGGCAGCACAGCACTGAGCGGCAGCTCCGTGCCACAGCCAGAAACTTATCCTCCAAACTCTTATCCAGGGCATAGGCCAAGGTCCGCCCATCAATGACCAGGCCCAGTTGGTGCACCGTGAAGGGAGTGGTGTGGGAGGATGAGGATGGAGAGGAGGACGGATAGATCTCAAAGGGTGCAAAGTTACTGTGGAAGGCCTTGGTGGCTTGGTCTGTGGAGCTGCAGAGGAATTTGGCTTGGATGTAGTGTAAACTCTCCTCCAGCAGCAACGCACATGCCTCCTGGTTCAGAGACAGACACGGAGCGGGTTGAGTTCAGGATCGGGTCATTACGTTGCTTAATATCAAACTGACTGACCTGCTTCACATCTGGCAAACAGATGCTCCAGCAGCACAGAACTAAACATTGTTGGTCCTCAAATGACCTTCTTTAATAAAAAGGTAGTGTTTTCAGTCAAGAGAAGGATCAAATAATGTTAAAAGGCTATTTTAACATTTTGGGAAATAACGTCATACGCTCTTGCCGAAAGTTAGATGAGAAGATTATCTGTAAAGTAAATAGGATTTTTTATATTTCTTTAAACAGAACCAGGCTAGCTGCGTCTCTGTTTCCAGTCTTTATTCTAAACTAAGATAACCGGCTACCAGAAGCTGTAGCTTCATATTTACTGGATAAACATGAAAGTGGTTTTGATCTTATCATCTAACTCTGCAAGAAAGCAAATAAGCACAACGCAAAATGTTGAATTATTACTTAAAAAATATTTTCATTACACAATGTGGGGGGGGAAACAGCAGCATATGCATCAATCTTTTTATTAAATCAGTGACTATATTTTAGAATCCAACCGAAGAGACATTTTAGTTTTCTTATTTATATATATTTATGTACTTATAATGTAAGAATGCTAACATGCTCGTGGTTGTTTTTTCAGTGAACCACTTGCTTCTGCCTCTCACCTGAGAATCAGCATTCAGGGTCAGGATCTCCTCCTCAGGGTCCAGCAGCTTGCAGGCGTATGCAATGTTGACGGCCGTCTCTTGTTTGTCGCCCGTCAGCACCCATATCTGCAGGCCGGCCATCCGCAGAGAAGCTATGGTTTCAGGCACACCGTCCTGCAGCCGGTCCTCAATGCCCGTCGCACCTGTGGGTGAGAAGCATGACTGCGACACATCCTCCAACAGCCGCACAACAGCACTGAGCCAAAAGTAATGTTGGATGAAAGTTAGAGGTCCCATAGTCTGCTCATTTTCAGGTTCCTTTTTGTATTTCAGGTTTCTAATAGAACATGTTTAGATTCTTTAAGGTTCAAAAAACTAAAATTTTCCTCATACCGTCCATCTGAATATACCTGTATTCACCCTCTGCCTGAAACACCTTGTTTGAGCGCCTGTCTCTTTAAGCCCCCTTCCTGAAAAAGTCAAATCTGCTCCGATTGGTCCTTTTTTTTAACGTTGTGCACATTTGCTCTCTCACTGCAGCCGGGGAATGATTGTAACAACACTGTAACAGCACTTTCTACCTATATTTAGTGTATTTGTGACATCAACCCTACAGAAGGACTGAACCCTCGTTTAAAGGCACAGTTTTGGTATTCAGGTTCTGTGCATTTCTCTGTGGATTGAGTGTACTTTCTCAGTATTTACAGTTCACAAATTAAAATCACAGAGCCTTGACCTGCTTCATAATGAAAAAAGACACATCTGTTATTACAATATGGGACCTTTAAAAAAAAAAAAAAAAGAATAAAGCATTAAAGTATAATCCCAGCTATGAGTGTGTGGATGCAGTTTCTTTTTGGTGGCCTTAAAAAAATAAATCAAGCAATTACCCAGAAGCTGGAGGTTTGTCTCCAGTCGCAGGGCAGAGTCAAAGAGGAGCTCCTCTCTTCCCTGGATGGCGGTCTCAGCCTGCAGGTGATGCTGCAGCCAGCAGGCATACTGCTCCTTGCTCAGAATCTGAAAAATGAATACAGACAAAGACACACACAGACACACCATCGACTGTTAAAGTATTGGGGGAAATTTCACAGTATAGCAGCTTCCCCTTAGCCTGCGTTGCAGAAGAGGAATCGCAGGAGCATGTGAGACCTTGAGAAGGTGTTTTATCGCATTGCTTTGGTAACAGGCTTTGCACAGGCAGGGATATAATGAGCACGGCTTGTGAGAGCATAAATTAACAGGCTGGGAAAGTAGCACAGATTGCAACTGAGTCATGAAGAATGTCACTTTTGGAAGGGCTGGTCCATGTGACCGTCTGTGCCGGGCTACAAACCCGACCTGCCAAGAAGACACTGAGAAACATCATCTCCAACTATTAAAGCAGTTTAATGATAGAGGGCATTTGTTCAGCTTCTTTAAGGGAACTTTGGCTTTTTGGTTGGTGTGTGTAGGTGACAAGGATGGAAAATAGAAATGACAATTTTACAATGATAAAATTACTGTTAATTTACATGGAGTCTGGTGGCTTTAGCAATAGCAATTTTGCGGATGTTTTTACGTTTAAAAAAAAGGTCTTATTCTTTAACACAATGGTCGGGCTCCATAGAAGTCCTTTCCATAATGTTGTCAGACATATACATCTGAGTCTGTCAGCAGCAAAACGAGCACTTTAGTGGACGTAAATACAAGCTGCGCAATGGCCCTTTAATTTACACTATAGCTTGTTTCACCGCTGCCGACTATGCAATCTCGTTTAACACTGGACCAATGTCAGAGATTGTTGTTCCCATCAGTCACTTAGACACAAAACATAGGATGAAAATTACCCCTTAAGGAGGCTTATGGATCCCCGTTACCTTTTTTGCAATGCACAATGTGCGAAGGCCATCTGCAGCATACAGGTTCAGGTAGTTTTGGGTCCGGCTGACAATCTTTTTCTGGCGTTTCCCTTTGGAGCTTCCTTCAAAAATAGCAAAGGACACAAGAATGAAGATTTTAAGGGAATTTGCACAAGTGGTTCTAGACTGCCAAGGGATTCTTCTAAGAGGCACATGTATTCCTATTACTCATCAAATGACTAATAATACATGTTGTTAAGATGTTTTGTAATATAATTTTGCTTAAGTGTGTCTCTGGTTCAGTATCTCTGGAATCTTTTTGGCAGGGGGACAGCGCGCAAACAGATTGGCTTCATCAGCCTCCCGACACCGATGCACCAGCCAACACTCTGCTCGCCAGCCTCTCACTAATAACACAACAGCTTGGCAGGCACTGCTACACATGCACCGCCATGCAAAACTAGCTTTACTGACTATGTTTACAAGCAGAGAATATTCCGGTTTTTACCCTTATTCCAAAAAAGACGATATTCCGACTAAGCTGTTTACACGGCTAATGAAAGTGAATATTCCTGTTTACATGTAGCCATGCATATTACGATTTTTTACAGTGGTGGCGGACTTGTTGGACTGTGTGAACACAGCGTCCCTCTTTCATTCCTTCAACCAGCTTCTAGAAAAGGTCGGCGGAGCAATGTGTGGAATATCCAAAAAAACGTTAAACGATAATGTTTAGAAGTAACTGCAACAGCCCTGCAAACTGCTGGCTGGTTGGTTTGTTTACAGAAACCATAGCAACGCTATGATGACCATAAGCCGTAAACAGGAAAGAGGCTGTAAACTGCGGTAAAAACCCAGATTGAGACTGTATACATGTCCAAAGAACGCCTCTAAAACCCAAATAATACCGGAAAAATAATTCATCGGAAAATGCTATATTCCAACCAAAATGTTCACATGACGAGTGAGTCAATGATCAAATTCAGAATACTGTCATATTCAGAAGTATAGTGGAATATTGGTGTGCATATAAACGTACTGACTGAAAAGAACAAATACAAAAAGTGTCTGCAGTCTGAAAAATTCAAACACACAAAAAAAGGCATTTTTCATTTTCCTTACCGTGATAAAAGATCAATTCAACACTAAGGCAGACTGATGGCTAATATTCTCATTTGTGACAGAAACTTTCCATTTTGGTTGTGAATAAAAGTGTATAAACAAGGAAACACGAGTTTTCCCTTTTGACAAATAGCTGCAGGATGCAGGTGGAACTTCACCTTTATTTTCCTACTCCAAAAAATGGAAAACAAATCCACCTTAATTTAGGACTCAAGTCCTATTTAAGGTTTCCTGAGGAGTTTTTTTAACCACTATTACCACTAAAGAGCCATGTTACTATGTGCAGCTTCCTGTTTGGGTCCACTCGGGTGGTGTAGTACACATTACAGCCAACCTTTCACATTATTCCACTGGTCACCAGCTGGAAATAAACTAATGTGCCAACAAAGGCAGGATCTGTGGGTTTCTAACTATGACAGACTCAGTCCATATCAGAGAAATTTAATCCACTGTTAATATAAATATTGATTACAGCAGCTTTGATTGTAATAATATTAAAATAGATTATATTGTACTAAATGTATTGAAAAATGTATTAACAGGTTTCAACGTTTAGTTTTTTTTACATTCCCGGCAGAGCAAGTACATTTCTTTTCCAATTTTTTTTTTATGGAATATTTTCTACAGTGAAAACGGAAAGTTAGAATAAATCATGTTGAAATGTAACTTCTGTTTTGAGGTGGAAACTGCTAATAAACAGAATCCTGCAGGAGCAGTGTGACTGGAGTTACATCATGACACACACTCCAACTTCTAAGCCCACACGGGTCTACCTGCAGTACCAGCATGTGTTATTAGAGTGACACTGAACAACTCCCTCAGCGTCTGAATGGAGCCTTTATGGAGGTCTGTGTTATGAGGAGGCTGCACTCTCATTGGCTGCTTTCACTCAATAGTAAAACAAAGTAATGATTTGTCTGTGTGGAGACACACCCTTTCTGAAATTAAAGTTGCTGAACTGGGACACATGGTGGAGGAGGGGTGGGGGTGTGTGGGACATCTGTCCCGAAGGAGTCGTTCTCCTCTAGTGAGCAGCACCGCTCTGTGAATTTTAAGTAAGTGAAAAACTTCTGAAAATGAAGCACTATGCAAGCTCACATAATGCTCTATAGAGGGAATTAAAATGATGAACCATCAGCACAGTCCTCAACCTCAATGCAACGGGACTAGCGTGGTCCTCAGAATTTAAAATCAATACAATGCATCATATTGTAAATAGGACTGCATGTCAGCTGGAAAACATGGCAGAACAAGATGGGAGTGCTTTCCTCCGTTGATGTGCTGCAGTTCACAAGTCTCCATTCAGCAAAGCTGAGCTGGCGCGTTGAGATGAATTGCCTGCCTCTAATGAACAGGACGGAGCCACTAAGCAGACATGTGAAATTACCCACACACACGACATGACAGCATGCTTTTACTGAAAGGAAGTCAAGACAAGGTGCTGCTCCACAGGATAATTCAGCCCAGCCAAATATAAATATGTGGAATATACAGTATATGTCTAGTTTATTACCAGGGCTTTAGCACCCACTACCACATCATTAAAAGAAATCCAGATTGAGTTAAATCTTGGAAAGCTTGGAAAGAAAAGACTAATTCAGATTCTTAAAGGTGTACTCCAGTGATTTAGTATTGCACTTCCATTAAATTGGGGAACTTCAGAGAGACAGAAAAAAAAAAAAGAACGGTTAAATTGATGAGAAGTGAGTCCCTAGCATGGGTCAACTATCCACTACTTTTGATCGTACCCTTGGCACAATGCAACTCAATAGTCTCATGTCCTGAAGAGTGTTTTCACACCTGTAGTTCAGTTTCTTTGACTTCCTGACCAAGGAAAAAAATGATATGGGGCTTTTAATTTTTGGTCCATATCATGTTCGCTCTGACTTATTAGGAAGAACCTAGAGCTGTAAACTTGATGTATACAGACAAACGGGTAACTCACTGATTGGACAGGTTTGGTGCCTGTCAGCCTGTATCATCAAGTAGCACTGTCTCATATGGGTTTATTTGTCTTCTCTGGAGTCACAAAGAGCTCATGAAGAAATGATTATGATTATGAGCGGTCTAAGTGGAGCTGAACATTGAACATCAGGAACGGGACATAGACAGGAATATTTTTTTACGGGAACATGGGAACAAGGAGGCATTTTGTAGCGTACTATAACGGGGGGATAGTTACTGTAAAGTCACTACGTTTTACTCGTTTTGTTTACTTTTCATTGGGAAATGCTTAAAGGAAATGTTTCAATTGCTTTTCACTTTCTGACGTATCAGGTATGAATTCTACACTTGATGTGCATAGAAGACATCATACGACTGCTTTAACAGGCTGAGTACGAGTAGTCCTCCCAACGACAAGTAAACTTTAATTTGTGGCCGCGGAGCATCAGTTTAGGCAGTCTAAATTCTGTTGCAGCTTTTCTTAACCAGAAAGGATTTCAAAGTGAAGCTAAAGCTATTATTAGATTGACATATTATTTTAATTAAAGTATTTCAATAAATCGATGTGAGCATTTCTCTTGTTTTCTGTTATTGCTAATACAACATCTATGAATAATAAATTAATAATTTGCAGTGCTGCAAGCTGTGTGTTTTGTAAAGCCTTCCGTCTGTGGGTTGAAACAGTCCCTGCTAAGCACCCCTGGACAGATGTCTGGTGACTGTGTACAAAGCATTAGTCAGAAGTGCCTGTGTAGCTCTTTGTCTGCCTGGAATCATAACAACCTGGTACACCTTTGCCATCAGGCCGCTAAAAAACTTGAAGAGTGTGGAACAAGGTTTTAAGATCACAGAGGAAAAAATAGGAAAAAGTGTTTTTTTTAACTTACCAATAAAGATTGGCAGTAGGTTTTTCAATGCTCAAAAAATACTAGTTTGCACAGAACATGTTGCCTTATGTGCAGATCATGTCAGTGGAAGGTTTGGAGTGGGGGGGGGACGACATCTCGTGTGAAGCCTGTGCAGCAATGTTATTGACGAACACACAGTTCACGCACAATTTTCCACAAAACCTAAATCAGCTACAACTGAAGACAATCCATCATTTGGGATTGACCAGAGTGAAGGGAAAATATTCTCAATTTGCTGACATGTCTAGTAGGCTCATGTGCCACGTTAAGATTACACCAAATGATTTGTAGTTGATCACGGGTTCACAACAACGATTCATCAGCTCTGGTGGAAAGGTCTACAGACAGGACAGAGCGGCGGCAGCACGCCGATCTAAATCACATCACAAGACCATGCTGACACCAGTGTCATCATCGATCAAGAGAAGAGTGCACCACCAACAAATTCATGCTCACATTCTGATAGATGATCCTACCTGGACACCTAAATCTGAGAAAGGCTACAGTGAGTGTATGAATGAGTGACTACGTTCACATGCACATATTATTCCGGGTTTGCCTTTATTCTGATCTAAAACAATATTCCGTCTAAGTTGTTTACATGGCAAATGAAAGTGATTATTCCAATGATATTCCCATTTACATGCATGATTTTTTTTCCCACCTGATGGTGGACTTGTTTGACCAATGCAATGAAGTTTTCCATAATGTATAAAAGTAACTGTGTTTATCCTTCTTTTCTTTTGGCCATGCATCTCTTGGTGTGTGTACAACAACCATAGCAACGAACAGAGCTGACTGTAAGCATGCTGTAAACTGGGCGTAAATCGCCAAAAACTGCGGCAAAAACTTTGAGACGCATATTCCAAATGCACTGTCTATATTTCCAAAGAATGCTTTTAACACCCGAATAATACCGGCATATCCCACGTATTAATCAGAAAAAAAATTGCTAAATTTGGAAAACGGCCTTTTTCGAAATACCCAAACATAATATGCCGTTTAAACAACCTGAATCAAACCCGGACTATTGTCATGTTTGGAATAACAGTGTGCATGTAAACATACTCAGTGTTTCCTACCTGTGTCGGGGGGTTTGATGAGGTCCATGATGGCAGAGTCTGCTCCTTTAGTGTAGACCGTGATCTGATCCGTCAGAGGGTGTCTCACCACCACAGACATGCGTTTCCTGGTGGAGTCAAAGCCCAGTGTGTGCAGCAGCTCAAAGCTCAACTTCCCCAGGTGTGGCAGTTCCACGGTCACCTGGTCTGGGAGGCGTCCGACGAGGGAGCACTTGTAGGCCCTGGCGGCGTAGACCAGCGCAGCCTCATCAGGCGACTCCGCCTCGTAGCGCAGTTCTCCGTCCTCCGGGTTCCACACCTTCCCGTTGTAGCAGGGTGGGACGGGGCCGAAGGAATGCTCCGGGCCTCGGGGAGGCTGCTCCTCGTCCAGTTTGGTGAGCGTGCTCTCTGCAGAGGGGGAGGACAGCAGGCTGGAGCAGCCCCTGTTGGAGGAGCGGTTGGTGATGAGGCTGGAGGAGCTGCTACTGTTGGAGCCTGAGGTCAGTCGGCTCGGGGTGAAGCGCTTAATGAAGTCTTCGATAGTCTTAACTGGGGACTTCAGCTCAAACCTCATCCGGACCTGGACGAAAAGAAAAACTGAGTCAATCACACTTGCAGCAGAAAGCAGCAGAACGTATTCTTAGAATTACAAAATATTAACAACGTTTCACTTCCAGGATTATTCCACCAGATGTCCGTCCACTTCCTCTGGCTCTGTGTTAGCGCTCTAACCTCTGGTGGATTTCTGAGGACTATGGTTACCTGGTCCTCCGATCTCTGCAGGGTAAATCCAGACAGCTAGCTACACTATCTGTCCAATCTGAGACAAGGTTACCTGGTCCTCAGTCTCTGCAGGGTAAATCCAGAAAGCTAGCTAGACTATCTGTCCAATCTGAGGACTATGGTTACCTGGTCCTCAGGTCTCTGCAGGGTAAATCCACAGCTAGCTAGACTATCTGTCCAATCTGAGGACTATGGTTACCTGGTCCTCAGTCTCTGCAGGTAAATCCAGACAGCTAGCTAGACTATCTGTCCAATCTGAGGACTATGGTTACCTGTCCTCAGGTCTCTGCAGGTAAATCCAGACAGCTGCTAGACTATCTGTCCAATCTGAGGCTATGGTTACCTGGTCCTCAGATCCTGCAGGGTAAATCCAGACAGCTAGCTAGACTATCTGTCCAATCTGAGCACTATGGTTACCTGGTCCTCAGCTCTCTGCAGGTAAATCCAGACAGCTAGCTAGATTATCTGTCCAATCGAGTTTTCTATTGACTACTAAAACTACTTCTGAACGTACACATGTTCCGAAAATCAAACACCTACCCTCTGGGCAAATATTTCAATATAAGGATCCAGCCCTACATAATCACTATTATGAAGCTTAATGTTCAGTAGAGGTAGCAGATACATCGGTTGGCAATATTATTGGCTGTTATTGGCCTATCCCAGACATGTCTGTATTAACATCACTAAATAGAGCTTAATGGCCACGATAAAAAGTACAAACAAAAGAATGAACAAAACAAGAAAAAATGTAATGAAATACATCATGTTTAGTTTCTCCTGAGGTAGGGACTACTCATTAATCTGTGATCAACAACTTGTTCAATTGCTTCTGGGAAACACCTCTTAAGCCGGAGAAAATTTGCAAGGTGGGGTTTATTATCATTTCAGCTTTTGTGAAACTAGGCCCAGCGGTGGTGATACAAGAGTTCAGTACTGATGAAAATGCCCCTCCTTGCTTTTATCCTTTAGCCAATCTTTCATCCCAAAGTGGTGCCGTACAATAGCAGAAAGAGTGACTTACAATAGAGGACTCCTGGCAGCAGGAGCCATGGCTCTCCCATATATATATATATATATACACTGAAGATATCATCACCATAGATATAATCATTCAGGTGACAGGTTTGCCACAAGGGCATCATACTAAAATGTGAACAATTACATTGGCGCAAGGGACAAGAAAAAGCACAAACAATAATAAAAGAGATAAAGAAACAGAAGGGAGACCATAGCATAGCCAATGCTTCTAGGAAGATTTACATTTCTTCCCATCTTATCAGATAACCTCCAAAAAGAAACACAGAGTCCATAAATAATGTGTCCCTTTGTAAAGCTTAATGTGAACAGATTTGTGCCTCTGACTGGCAGGACAGCGAGTTGGTGCACACAGTGAGTGGAGAGGAGAGGGTATCACCTCCGAACAGGAGAACCACACCCAGGCTCACACAGAACAGAACAAAAGAAAACACTGATCCACTGCTGTGATTGGACCAAGCACATCTGACATACAGGCAGCAAAATAGTGAAAGCTATGTGCAAAAAGGAGACTTTGTGAGGATTTTATAGGATTTTAGAAAAAATAACGCCCAACAAATTGAATTATATTTGTCAAAAATGAATACAACTCCCATGTATTTGATCTACTACAGATGTTCCTTTTACAGCCCAGCTTTCTAGATTATCTAGATGGTGCACTAAATGCAGGGTTGGTATGAATTTCCAATATACACTTTTTATATATTGTTTGAAATGGTCTTTACACCCTGACATCAATAAATACCTTTTGGGCTCTGAAAAAGGAGCAAAAAAAAAAGGATCTGTCATTGGTAGCTGCTGTAATCCTGTAAAAACGCCCACCAATCACAGGCTCGTGGTGTGCTTGGAAAGAACCAACGAAATGCCTCCTTGCCCTGCTACGCGTTCTCCACCCCTCCCGTGTACGAGCCTGAGCTCATTACTCGTTTTCGTCACGTTGCTAATAGTAGTTATATTTGTTTAAAGTATTCAGTGTGATAATATTAGGTTTTTCAATACCGGTGTATAAAATTGCGGCCCTTTCTCCGCTCTGCTCTGGAGCAGTGAATAAGCAGTGCTCGTGCCCGTCGGAACCGCGAGACAAGATGCTACTTTCAAATCTTCTCACGTTTTTTCAATGTTGCCAACCCTGCCTTTAAGATTGTGCATCAGAAATGGGGAAATATGTGGCATCTTTTCCCAACAGCTTTGGCTTGTGGCCACTTAACACAAAGCAATATCTACTTGTCTGGTTGTGTATACTGTCAGTTGTGACCAGTTCAGCAAATTATATTTTCCCTCAATTTGTTTGAATGTTTTTTCAAAGGCCCAAAAAGTAGCCTGGTCCTACGAGACTCTGGTCCATTTTATTGTACAGAGAGTCTCACCACTCTGAATGTTAACTTTCTTGAAGTTTAAAACTATTGGATCCGCCCAGAGCCACTCAAAACCAGAACCTGGAACTGATGGTCCGATACCATTATTTGCTTCCCGATGCCAATCCAAACAAACACAAACAATGAACGCAACAGAACTTTCTTTTTTTATCCAGTTTGACAGTCAGTTGTAACCAAAGAAGGACATAAATTAAGTACTTTAACGTAGATATTTCTTTATTACGTGGTATTGGATCGGTGCATAAACTCCACTACTTCCCGATACCAGCGTTTTAGGCAGTGTCGGAGGCAACACTACATCTCTAAACACACGAGTTTAGAAATATACTGTAGGTCCTGTACTACTATCTGGAAGCCTATCTGACCAAGTCGACTATCTCAGTTATTTCTGAATGGTGAAAGGGATTACCCCTTATTGACCCGAAGAAGGTTCGACTGGATAGATTTTGTTGAGGTGAGTTTTACCTTCTGCCTGGGCTGGTTGGGAGAAGACACCACCACCGTGTTGCAGATGGTGAGAGCAATGAAGAAATCAATGATGTCAGCGAGGTCAGAGGGTAGCTGGGACATGGGCTGGCTGTGGAAGCGCATGAAGTCCATCTGACTGCTGCATTCATTGACTTTGTCTAGAAGCTGAGGGTCAGGGGTGATATCTTTCTCCTGAAGGACAGAGGAGGGTTTGTCAGAGGAGAGCATTCATCACAGAGGGCAAAGGACGACAGGACGGTGAGGCACACTGACCATGGGGCTGCTGAAAGCCGTGTGCTTAGACAGGATGCTGGCTCGCTTGGCCTCCGCCCTGCTCCCCGTCCTGCGGTGGGACTTGGTGCTCTGGGTGCGCAGGACCACCCGGGCGCTCTGGTGGCTGGTCACACTGTCCCGCCTGGGCAGGGTGCCACCGTGAGACGTACAGTCTTCCTCCTCAGAATCCATCTCCTGGTACATAGCCAGTCTTCTAGCTGGAAAACATACACAAATCATTAAGAGTGACTTAAAAAGGCAATGGCTGCTCGCTGGTGTTGTAAGAGAGTGTTTGTGTGTGTGTGTGTGTGTGTGCGCGCGTTTGCTGGCTTGTCTCACCATTGGCATCATGGGAGTACTCCACCCCTGCCACAGTGCAGCGGCGAAACACCATCTTGTTCTCCGTCAACGTGCCCGTCTTGTCAGAGAAGATGTATTGCATCTGGCCGAGATCCTCGGTGATATTTAGAGCTCTGCACTGCAGGTGAGAGTCCGTCTCCTCGTCGTACAGATCCATGTCCTGATGGATGAAGTACACTTGGCAGATCTTGACAATTTCAATCGACACAAAAAGGGAGATAGGTATCAGCACCTAGGAGAGGACAGAAGCTTTGTTAGAAAAGAGACAGAGCTGGTTATCGGTTTTTCAAGCTCGCTTTGTGTATACACATAGGAAGACCGCAAAGTCATTACGATAAATGCATCCACATATCGAATCAGCTGTAACAACTGGACATTACACTCACAGGTTGAGACTGTGTGATAACCAGTTAGCAAGCGAGTTAAAATACTTAGCTAAAAGTAATGGACAAAAAGTAAAATATAGTTAGCTAAAAGCAATGGATACATGGTTAAAATAGCTAAAAGTTATGGACAAATGGTTTAGTAGGTAAAAGTAATAGATAAATGTGAGCTAAATAATAAATTAATAGATAGTTAGTTGGATGAAATAAAGAGTGGTGTCAAGAAGGGGTAGTTGATTTGACGGGTGTGGCTAACATAAAAAGTTTGTGAATCATCGTTTTAGACTATTACAGCTTTTATGTTAGCCATCATATTTCTCAAGATATTAATCATTTAAAAAGTGTCATGTAAGGATGCTGGGTATATGTTTAATTGTTTCCAAAAAATGTGTTTAATCCTGAGTGAGACATTGCCAAGGAACACTGCTGGAAAGAAGTTTTGGAGAAATGAGTCATAGCTTTTGGGAAGGCAGTTCAGCCTGCACATTCTCCATGTGCCTGGATGCCAACAAAGTCATGTGTTTATTCAACAGGGTATCAAGCATAAAGTCGAGCAATACTGGTAGTTCTTTAACCTCAAACAGTAACTGTTTGTTTGTACAGTGAAACATAACTGCTATCTCCACTGAGCTTCTTCATTTATTCCCAAAGTTACCCAATATCAGGGGAACTAACTGCAGTAGCTGACACAGGACGGGGCGACATTTTCACTGACATTTCAGCATGCAAGCAGAAAAAAAAAAGATAAATAGGTCAACTCAATCAATAGGTGTCAGGTGGCATTTCGTCTTGTAATAAAAAGATTATTTTTGCAGTGTCAAGCCAGTACTTCTTTACTCCTTTTCCAACTTAAATGTGACAATAGAGATCTAGAGGTCACACACCCCCGGGGGCTGAAAGAACTACTGCCGATCCTTGATTTACAGCACTGCTTGTGTACAGCCAGTGGGATAAAACATTTTAACCCTAACGATACAATCTGTTTTGTTTATGTCTTTATCTGTGCCTTTGTTTCTTTAGGCTTCTCTCCAGTTCGTACCTGAAAGACGATGATCATGGTAAGGAAGAGATAAATGGCTGACATGATGGGTGATAAGTCTGTCCCCTCTGGACTAAGAACGTCAAACACAGGTCTCTTATCTCCGTACTGAAACATCCACAGCCCATGACCTGGAACAGCAACACCACAAGGTCAACTCATACAAACACTGGAATAAGAAGATATCAATAAAAAGCACAGCAAACACAGCCAGAGATGTCCTTTTTTTGTCTTTTGGTGTAAGAAATATTTGTTTTCCTTCTTTGTCTTAACTAGATGTTGATCCTGGATCCATGTGTCATGTTATGTAATTTTGTTCAGATAAGTTTGTGATATACTTGTTAGATTTTGTTTTGTGTACTTTCTTTTCCTGTACTTGCCGTGACATGTGTTCTAATATTTTTCAATTTAATATTTAATTTCGGACCCCACTAAGACTAGCTGGTCGTCTAGGCATCAGCTAATTGGGAATCCTTATAATACACTTAACTTTCGCAATAAATGTAAAGAAATCAAGGTTTTAATGTCAAACTTCTCAACAGAGCCATAAGGTTTTTAGAGGTTGAAAACAATGGTTTACATATCTCTGAACTGTTACGCACCAACAGCAGTAAACAGGCACATGACCAGCAGGATGATGACACACCAGAACACATCTACATTCATCTGTCGCTCCAGTTTACTGCGCTTGTAGCGCGGGCCGTTGTTGTTTAGCATGGCTTTGGTCTCGTGACCTGCAAAGACACACAGTGTGTTAACAGCACACTAACAGCAGCAGGTCAGGGGTGAAAATGGAGTGTGACAGCGAGCCTACAACATGTTATGGGCGGGGCTAACCTGCGTAAATGACTATTCCCACAGCCTCTTCGGTGTTGCGGATGGTGCAGCCTCTCAGCAGCAGGTTTTCTTTGTAAAGTGCATCTCTTCGGCCACTTCGATGGATTCTGTCAGGTTAGAAGATGCATAAAAATGACTTCAAGTGCTGGTCTAAAAATGTTATCAAACAAGGGCAAAATGATCATTGCTATGTCTTTATACTCAAGTGTAAAAAATACTGCTGCTAGGAGAAATAGAGTATCTGTCTATGCCAGAGCCCCCAAGACAACATCTGTTTATTCTGCTGAGCACCTCAATTGATCATGCTCTAAAGCATCGTGGTCTTCCCTCGCCAGCAGCCCTTATCTCAGCACAAATTCACTCTGATACAGAAGCACTGACCGTGCTCCCGCTCCACAGAAACCCCTCGGGCTTAGAATCAATCAGGCAATTCACTGCTTTATCGCTGACCCTTGGACCTCACTTCAGACTCTTAAATTTAAAGCTTGTCGGGCTCATCGCGAGTGTCGATGTTGTACAAAGACTGAATTCAGCCAAGGAAGTTCAAACCTCTCTAAGAAAAGGGTTTTAAACTAAAAGTGAGATGTATAGGCTGAGCTGTATCAAATAAGGGACAAATGTGTCTGTTGTGGGGGAGAGCTGAGCTTTTAATGTCAGCCTTAATCCTGCTACTAAACCAAGGATTACAAGGGTGTTAGTTTAAACAGCCCCACAACCTTTAGCTGGAAGCAGTGCTTAATCATCTCTGTTGTAGCTTCTTTCAAAGTCACACAACAGTCAGCATGTTTACTAAAAGTTCATCCTTTGGCCTCTGACAGCAGGCCGGTGGACACGTCACCACCGTTATAGATTAATCACTGTGCCGGAGCTCGAAGGCGCTGTAGTTTACACACAGCGCATCCCAGCCCATAGCTCACACTGTTCAAGAAAGTGATAACACTCGGAGACACAGAGTGCTTTTCTCTCCCACAAAGGAAGTGAGATTAGACTTGGTGCCATTGCTCTTAATGTAATAAAACACTGCTGACACAACTGCCCCCCTCATCCTGCCACTGTGCCCCATGCTCCACTGTAGCCTGGCAACGGAATACCTGCAGCATCTGGTCTCCTTCTGAGCAAAGAATAAATGTCATATTAATGTGAGTGTGGGTCAGCCCGGCTGTTTTACTGTAAGCTCAGAGGATGTTTCTCATCTTCCAGTGAAGAGACACAATGAAAAGGCCAAGAAGACACACCGGGCATTATTCCAGGCCTCTGATATGCTAACAATAGCAGGGAGCGAACACGCTGCATCCCACTGACAACGTGACCATGAATAGTTCAACATTTACGGAAATGCACTAATTTGCTTTCTTTCTGAAGATTAGCTAAGAAGATCGACACCACTCTTATGTCTGAGGACAAACAGAGGGAAACCATTAGCTCTGTAAGAAGGTAACTGTAACATTTTCTACCTCATTGGTTTGAATTAAAGCTTAAAATGTGACATGGTGTGTTGTATTTGTCCTGAATTATTTCTTGGCTGGACTTTGTGGAGTTCTGTTGTCACCACGAAGTTGCCTGGCAACCATCTTCAATTAATCGAGAGGGTGAAAACGTTTTATGTCAACATTAAAACTTGTAAATGCAACAATCAAATTACACTGCATGGACAACCCAATTTCAACTGTGTTACTGTAGATGTTTGAGTGCCAACTCATGCCAAGTGGCATCCTAGATTTGGAAGTGAAACACAATTTAGTTTTGCATTGTGCTGACTCACAAGAGACAGATAGAATTAGTATTACTGCCTTTCAGTTGTAAGGATCCACCAACCACTCAAGTTTACATGCAGTTTACATCCATGTCTGGCCAGACTCACATAATACACATAGCATAAATGTATGAAAATGTTGTCAAAATTAGCATATGATTCTTGAGATATGGCCCAAAACATGTCAGTGTAATCAGTTTATCCTAAAGTCCAAATAGACGTTTGTTCCAAATTTGAAGAAATTTCCTCAAGGCATCCTGAGATAACGCATTCATAAGAATGGGCTGGACGGTTGGACGAAAGAACCACACAGACACATTACGCCTGGCCTAGGCTACCGCTGGCACAAAGGCATAAAAGGCTTAAAACCAAAGCAGCAGATGCTGAGAGTAGTAGTATGGGTCAAGCTCCAAAACCACCAGATCCTACATTTTGCATAAAACAACTCAATAGCATCTCTGATTAGTCCCACCTCGCATAGTACTGACATTGAAGTGTAACATCAACGCTAGTTGACCAGTATGAAACACGACAAGTGGATGAACAGATGTCACATACTGGTTAGTTCAATAGCCACAAAGCTATATAGCAATTAGCTTAAATGTGCCTAATAAAAGGAAAGGGACAAAGTACACGCAACAGGATGGGCTGAATCTACAAGCTTTTCCTCCTTTGCCATCTCTGTCAACACCTCCACTACATCTTGAGAAAAACATATCCTCAAGCATTTCTACTGCAAACACAGACAAAAGGACGTAAGGTATAACACAGGAAATCAGCTGAGAGAAGGGGGGCAAGTTGTTGTCGCTTAATACGCAAGCAGGGCTAGCTCTCGCAGAGGTCTAGGAACTCCAGCTTCAGTCATCAGGTTGCAAAGAGCAGCGGATTCTTCCGTTTAATATATTTATATATATATATAAATATTCTAATGTGCATGGTCAAACAGGCAAAACCCTGCAACCACATCGCAGGAAAGCAAATTGTCATCTTGACTTGGAAAAACTGTTCAGGTCATAATTATAAGTTGGAAACTCCTGGCTTGTCAACAAACCGCAGTTTCACATTATTTCCATTCTGGAGCCAAACATCACTGGAAATGTCACTGCATCATTTTACAATGAAATGAAAAACTTAAAGTTGAGCATCTTAGGTTTCAAACATTGGTTTTAAAATGTTGGGCAGCCATCGGTCCCACCTTGTACGGAGCGGACTAAACAAGAGAATACTCACATGTAGCCTCGGAATCTGTTCAGGTCGTTGTTGGGCTTCTCACATTCAATTATGCCGTTGTACTTTAAGGGGTCAAAATCACAATCCTGCAAACAGACAACCAAGCAGAGGCACAGGCGGGAGTCACACATGGAGCAACGCCTATGCTGTATTTTAACATTGAAATATTTTTCTATGATCTGAGGTGCAGTCAATGATAGAGGATGATTTCATGGGGTAGGTAGACGTTCATTTATTTGTTATTTTTCATGTTTGATCTTTGCATTTGATAAATTATTGAAGGATTTGTAAATTATCAACATTACCAGTATTATTCTTCTACTTATGGGAAAATATTATCACCAGAAATAGAAAAAAAACATTTGGCTTTGATAACGAGTGCACACACAACTTTAAAAAAATGTAACTTTTAAAATACAGAGTAGTAAAACTAGCATCTTCATATGAACAAAAAAATAATCACTTCTTGGGTAATTGCTAATTTCTGATTGGCTGACATGTGTGCATAAATAACATTTAATGCACAAGTAGTGCTCCATAGCAGCAGTAGTTGGTTGACTTTACTTAATTGATTAGCTGGGTGTAAAGTCCCAAATAAGCTTTTGGGAACGTGAAGTTTTGTAACCAACAACACAATTCTTTCAAGCTATTTGTGTGACATACGCAGACCAATCAGGACTAGGGGTGTAACAATACCTCGATCTGGATCGATATATCAACTGAATGTTTATTGATCCAATTTCACCTGGTCATCTTTAAGATGCGCTTTTATTTTGAAATTACCACTTTATATTTATTCTTTTCTATTAAAAAGTAGTATTTTTTTTAATTTTTTTTTAAGATTATTTTTTTGGGGCTTTTCCCTTTGTTGTATTGGAAAATGCCTCGTCGTTAAAAATCCAATTTCAATATCTAAGGAGTAGATCTCATTAGCGTCCGTGAGCCAATAAGCATGCAGCATGCTTCCACCATGATCTGATAACGTCTGTGATTGGCTGTCTAACGTTACATGTAGTAGAGACCGGCAGGAAAACCTTGACGCTACACAGAGTCGGTCACGTAGTCGGAGCTGGACAAATATTAAAAAGATTTGTGCCATAATGTGTAATGTCGTCATTTCTTTTTGTTTCATAAAATTGTTATCGAAAGAAGTATTGTTTAGGAGCAGGTACAGAAGTCACGATATTGGTATTGGTACCTGTATTGAACATTTTGTAATGATACCCAGCCCTGGTGATATCAGTAAATATTGTATCGTTGTCCTAAGAATCAATTTAATATCGTATCGCGATAAAATAAGAGATTTACTGTTCTAATCAGGATAAGATGGAGACAAAATGTTAAGGAGCGGCCCCCTCACCAGGTCAAAGAAGCTGCGGACGACCTGTCTCTGCTTGAGGTTGGTCTCTCCGTCCAGTGTGGCGGTCTCGATGTGGCACAGCCGGTCGGGGTCACTGGAGCTCAGCAGCAGAACATCGGCGGGGAGGATCTCGTTACATCGCAGCCTGATGAAGTCTCCCACCCGCACCTCCTTCCAGTACCTCTCCACATATCGTCTGTCCGCTCTGCCAGAACAATGAGAGGACAAAACGGCTGGTAGAAGCTGCAGGGTGAAAGATGAGGTGCTATTGTTTTTATAACTGGTGCTTCTATAAACAGAAACTGCAGCTCGGCTTCCATAAATCAGTACGGGACAGGAAATATGTCACGCATGAAAGAGGACAGCCTGTTTGTTGACATCAATTTCCTTGACAACTTCCTCCTCAATACGTCCATCAAAAGACAAAAATGTCCAAAATGTTGTTTAGCAGGGACATGGCACTGTATTACATAGTGATTTGGGATGAGACTTCTTCAGAGTGTTAAACAAACTAAGGAGCAACAAATTCCACTTTGTATGGCATGACATCTTCTTTGTCACAACACTGTTTCAAAATAAATCTCTCAAGGGTTTTCTATTCTCAGTCCACATCAACACAATCAAACAATCAATGAGTTTGCAGTGTCCCGCTGAGAGACCGTAACTGACGTCCCTACTTTGAGGAACTTGCTGCACTCGCAAATATTAATGTGCTAAACGTCACTAAATGGTAACCACGGTTCATTTCTGAACAATGTGATATTCCTGGTTGTGAATATGCTAAATAATGCACACAGCCAAGCTACAAACAGCAGTCAGGAAGTGAAAGGGAAAAACACTCATAATGTTATTTATTCATAACAACCGGCCCCCCATACCCTCTCCCCCCCTTCACATTAATGACTCATATCCAAGTTTATAAAACATTCCCTCCCTTGAATTTGGTCACCAAAATGCACGTGGGGTCAGCATGAAAATCAGATATTGCCATGCACTTTATATTCCACTGGACAAACACAGGGTGAACAGAATCTAAAAAGACATTGACAAACGGAAAACTTATGTTAGTAATATTTCTAGAGCTGCAAAGATGAATCACTCAGAATTAATCACCAACTATTTACATAATTGATTCATCGGTTTGAGTCGTCTCTTGTAACAAAAAAAGGTCAAAGTTCTCGTTAAGCTTCTTAAATGTGAACATTGTGTAGCTTCTCCAGTCCTCTGTGACAGTAAACTGAGTATATAGTTGAGTTATGGAAAAAAACAAGACATTTGATTTAGAATGTCATCTTGGGCTTTGGGAAACACCAATTGACATTTTTCACCATTTTATAACTCAACAGATTAATCCACTATGAAAATCTTCGTTAGTTGCAGCCCTAAATATTCCCTCTTGGTCTAATTTTTGTAGTGCCTGAAAACTCATCAACAGCCTGAGGCGAGATGGAAAAGACTTAGGTCGTAGATAGAGCACACAATTGTTCAATAAGTGACCCAGTTTTGTAAAGTTTGCTATTGCAGTAAAAGTTGTATGTCAGTGCAGTGTGCTCACTGATGTACTAACGCTGATCAGTCAACCAGTCAATCTCTGAAGTAGTTCATTAAATTAATTACTTCATACTACAGCAAAATACACTTATTTTGAGACTGGGTTTGGTCAAAATTCCCAAGCAGTGTATAACTACAAATAAGCAGGAAATCGATCTGCATATCCAAAACCACCAGACATTCCTCTGCTCCAGCTTCTCAAACTGAAAATATATCAAAATATCTTTTGAGTTTTGGGCCGTTACATAACAAAAGCAATTTGAAAACATCCCTTTCTGGAACATTGTGACCTTCCATAGACCATGAATGATCCATTAATTGAGAAAATACTCTGCAGATGCATCGCTAATGATAATAATTGTTAGTTGGAGCTCTCTTAAGTTTCTACTTTTCTGGCTAAGCACAATACATGCTGTCTGGAGAAAGGACCAAAAACACTTCTATAAGACCGGGAGATATGGGGGGTGCCATAAAGAATCACCAACAACTAAAACACATTTTAAAACATGGTAGCAAACATAAAGAGGCCGCCACATGAGTAAACTTATATTTGAAATGCGTGATTGTAGTGAGCATGTGGTTTTTGTCATCTTTGACTTCATATCTTATTAAATACTATACTGTAACAATAACCAAGATGTATATCTGTGAATACTATGAATACTATGCCTGTTGGAAATACCCCTGAGCGCTGTTCTTACTGGTGATCTTTGTGTAAAAAGGTCACAGCTCCCCCCAAGGTTTTCAACTTAGAGCAACAGTCCGGAATAGAGGATAAATGATGTGTTTTTTTCTACATTTACATTAAAACCCACTAGAGATATTCTCTGTAACAAACACAGAAAGTGAAAGGAGGACAGAATCTGAGGTCTACTGGCCGTCCAAAGTCCTTCAAGGCTGCTTAAATGTGAAATGTATCTTCCATTCTTTGCGCATGACTCCAAAATAACTAAAGTAAATAGAGCAGAGAAAATATGGCCCATGCACTTCACTAATTAATTCTCCAGTTATGGAAGAATGTATCAGCTTAGATATTAAACGGCAAGTTCATGTTGTGGTCGATCTAGATGTTCACAGACGTGGGAGTCCAGCTCGCTCCTGGACCGCACCGGCCGATGTGGTTGGCACTCTTTAAAGCTAATTAAGAACAAACCATTACTATCTGTCCAATCGGAGTTTTCCGTTGACGACTAAAACTACTTCTGAACGTTAACATGTTCCACCAGAACAACTTCCTTCCTGAGACTATTTAGCAGAGGCACCGGGGCTCCGTCCGGAGCTTAGCCCCGCCCACGGTGATTGTGATTGGTTTAAAGAAATGTCAATAAACCAGGGTCTCCCATCCCAGAATGCTGTGTGGACTAGCCAGACCCTCCTGTGGAGCGCTGTGGAGGAAGCTCTGTCAAAGTGAGACTAATTCTCAATTAATCAATTAGTTGGTCTATGAAATTTGATAAAATGGTTAAAAATGTTGATCAGTGTTCTCCAAAGCCCAAAATGACGTCCTCAAATGTCTTGTTTTGTCCCCAACTCAAAGATATTCAGATTACTGTCACAGAGGAGAGAGAAACTAGAACATATTCACATTTACCAAGCTGGAATTAAAGAACTTACTTTTTTCATAAAAATGGTTGGCGATCCATTTAATAGTTGAACGCTAATGGATTCATCTTTGCAGCTCTATATCCCATATCATAAAGACAACCTCATTCTGCGTTTCCAAATGAAAAGTATCTGTGTAAGGATGTGAAGAAAAGCATTAGGCAAACCATTCCCACATGGTTCATTAGCTGCAGTTAGAACACCTCCAGAGAAAGAAAGCGATAGGCAGTTTAAGAGACTGTATTTTACCTTGAGAAAAATAAAATGACAGTGCCGTGTAGGTTTAGTCAAGTCAGCGGTTGCCAGGTTGAGAAAGGAGATGTTTTGCACTCTATTGCCACAGCGTAAGAAAATTCAATTATGTCCAACCTTGACAGAGCAGCATTGGGTCACAACTTAGCTAAAACTGTGGAGCCACTAAACACAGAGCCTTTTGATTACCATGAATTATGCTCTGTACATGGACGACAGGGCTGCTTTTCATTAGCAGAATACACTCTGCCCTGGCAGGCTCGGGGGTCTAGTTAGTAGTAGAGAAAGCTTGGGAGAGACACAGGTTGTCAGGCATACTGTCTCATCATTAATAATAATGACAGCACTAAGGTGACGTCTGTATAATCAGAAAAAAACGTTTTACACACCTCTCTGACAGATAGGTGGGCAGCAAACTGGAGGTTTTCTGGACTTTGGGATTCCACATGTGAGATATATATATATATATATTCCTTATGTGTTAAGCCAGGCTTCACTCTGAGGCCTGAACTGTTTTTGGTTCCCCATCCTGGACCCACACAAATGATGAATATGTGACTGAGAGTCTGACATCTGGGTACAAGCTTGAAGGCCAGTTTGCATCATATGGCAAGAAAGTGAAGAAAATGTGAGCAATCTTCCACAGCTGATGGGAATGTGTGTGTGTGTGTGTGTGTGTGTGTGTGTGTGTGTGTGAGAGATGCATTGGGGGAGGACAGTTTGTACTAAACACACAAGGTTTCAGCAACAGCTGGACTCTGCTAGGCCCCGCTTACCTGCTGTACACCAGACAGTCCATGTGATTGATTTCTCGGTCCGACCTGTGTCTTCTGTAGTCCTCCCATAAGTCTTTGATGGCAGTGACAGACAAAATGAAAACTACAGGAGCCAGAGCTAGTTCTGGCTGGAAGGCATTGACAACTGGAACGAAATTCAGCAAAGCGATGAAAACAAAGTAGACATTGGCAAATCTATGGAACTGCTCGAACAGATTCTTTGGCAGGAAAGACAGCACGGTGTATTTGGTCGTCTTAATCTTGTTGTTTGCATAGTTTCGGTTGGGGTTTTCCGACCCTTTGGCGTTGTCGTACAGTATGTTGGCGTGGACTGTCCTGGTCTTGTTCTCCTTTGGTTTCTTCTTTCTTTGCCTTGCGGCTTTTGGAGCCTTGGCCATCCCGGGCTCTTCGCCGTCTCGCGCCATAGCCAGTCCCTGCCTGAAACTTTCCCACAGCTGTGGTTTTCGTGTCCTCTCATACAAAAAACAACACAAAGTGCTAGCTATGTTATCATCCTTTTACCGTGTGAAGAACGTCTTTTCGTTTATTCACACACACACAGCTCCTTTCCATCCATGTCGACTCCTCTTTTCGCGAGTCAGAGAAAAACTTTTGCCTGTTTGGCTTCTCCTTTCCCCCCCCCCAACTGCTGGGAAGGATGCTGAGATAGCAGGGAGGGAGAACTCCGGCTTCCCACAGCTCCCCGCTCGATTTCCAAATCATGTGGATGGGCCTCCGCCACTGCTGGCGTGCGGGTGCTGTGTATGTATATCGGCGCATGCGCGCAGGCTGAGCAGAAGCAGAACGCTCGTCAGCGGTCAGGGGTCGCACTCTTCTGGAAATGTGAACCGCAGGCCCCTCCCACAGGGCCCCTCCCACAGGGCCCCTCCTCGACCCAACCTGGGGTTTATGTGTCTCCAAGTGCCACGCGGTATTATTGGAGTTCACACTGGCTCACAGGACAGGAAGCAGCCAAACACACACAGTGAGAGAGACAAATAATAAAAAGGCTAACTCATTTTTGTACTGATATATTCTATACATCTGTGATGAAGAATCTTTGATGTAGAATTTAAGTTTTACCATCCTACTAATATTGATAACATTAACAATAATGACAACAATAATAATAATGTAAGAAAGATAGGAAAATAAACCCATTACAATCAGAAAATAATAAAATATACAGTAAATGAATTTGCTCTATAAAATCCACAGTGTGTTATATTTTCCAGATGAATTTTGTGTAGAAGTGTTGACTATACTACAGGACCCCTGATAGAGCCCGTCCTATACTGCGCTGTGATTGGCCAGCTTGTGTCTTTGGGGTAAGCGAAAGGTCAAACGACAATTGATTTTTTTGTTTTTTTGCTAGCCCACTAGCCTCATTTTGACAAAATAAGAGCTAAACAACGTCTGAACCCAAAATCCATCTCTTTGCTGATTCTGTGAGCGTCCTCAGACTCATTAATCAATAAAAGCTGAAATAACTGTCTTCAACAAAGAGACAAAGTTAGCAACCAAGGAAGAAAGTCAAACTGCCTTTTAGCTTTTTACAGATACACATTTTACTAAAGAGCTACAAGAAGAAAAAGTGAGAATTGGACTTCATCCGTCAGTTTGCCAGAAGCACAGCTCCAAATGAATGCTACTGTTGCTCCATGCCCAGTGGAGTAGTCGCCATGATACAAAGGTGTACACAGTTTACCAACAGGGATCACTCCAGGATTTTCATAAAAATGCCCAATGACAGGCAACAACATTCCCATTATATTTCTGATATGTTTTGAATTGACGTCTGGTTTCCCACCATAAATTGGTGCATAAAAGTGTATCCGAACACAGGAAATGAAGTCGTTGGTGCTCAAAACTCCCTTGGGGCAGAACACCCAGAGATTCTTTATCCTGCTGTCTTGTTGACACGCTATTAAGTACTTTTGTAGAAAAAAAAAATCCATGCCACCTTTTACACTGTTTTACAAATTCACTCAAGCATGACAATGTGGCAGTCATCATGTTATTTCCAACTCTAGCCCTCTAAAAGTAAATTAAATGCTGTTCTTTCTTTCCAATAGTCAGCAAGTATACAACATAATAGTCAGATATTTCTCTAATCATATGGTGTAGTATGTCTAATAAATGATCAATTCACATATATATTATATAATATAAACATAATTATGATGTAAATATTAAATATTAAACAGACATCATGCTGTGCCTTTTTTTAGATTCTACCACTAGGAGTCACCAAAGTCAGAACATCCTACACACAGGGGCTTTAGAGTTTATTGCATGGACAGAAAAGCAGTAATGTGAGACAATGAACCACTGAACCCTTACAAATAAATTCCCAGCAAAACTGGGCGTACATGATAATTCTGGGGGAAGACATTCCAAAAGGAAATCGTTGACCAGTGAGCCCCGAGCACTGATTGAACATATGACTCAAAGCTCTGAAGTTTTGGTACCTCCAGAGACTGAACAGCCACCGATCCAGCAGGTTCCCCAGAGGAGATCAACCAAAGGTCTACCCTATCCTGGGGCAGTCTACAGCAATGACATTCAGCTGTTGAGCTGAAAACTAACGGCTGAGGGTAGGTACACTGTGGCATCTTGGCTCGGAGAACAATTCAATTTCCCCATGATGAATGACAAAAGTAAGGTGGATCTGAGACAACAGGACGACTCTGGCCTCAAAAAGCCAACGTTGCAATAAGTATATAATGACAACAAAACTAAATCAGGTTGTGCTTTTCAACTGAAAATAAAATCATCCCGTACCTTTGTTCCTTTTTGGAAAATAAGGCTTTGTGTCTCATGGGCTCAAACATAACAGAATCTACTTCCTGTACATGTGGTAATTTCAATCAGGAGAGCCATGTTCGCAGATATGCAAATAAGATTTATTGTACAGCTCATTAAAATGTTCAAAGTCTTTGGCGATTAGACTCTTTCGCTATACAAATATTTCATATATCTTTATATAGGGGGGGAGAACCATCAGACCCCCCAATGGAATCTAGACACAGGTGGTGGTGACGAAGGAGCCCGAAGACCAGACCGAAGGAGGCTCTCAGCTGGGGTAGAGGAATGGGGGGGGGCAGGGGCTTGGAGGGTTGCTCTCTTTGCCTGCAACAAAGCTAAACAGCACAGGGAGAAACACATTTTTAAATAGAATAGAATAGAATGCCTTTATTGTCATTATACACAAGTACACGGTACTTGTGCAACGAGATTAAGCAATCCCTTTGCAGCGTTGACACAAAAATATAAGAATATAACAGTATAAAATATCAAAAATATAAAGTCAAAGATATAAAGTGTAGTGACTGTCGAGTATACATATATAAATCAGCTTGAATAAACATAGATAGTGTTAACACTCAATAAATAATATTGCACAGTGATGGAATGAAATGATTAAGTACTAATGTTAAGTAAATAGTATTGCACAGTAAGGAAAGGTTAATGTATTAAATATTGCACTGTATGAAATGAAAATGACAGATTCCAGTGTCCATGAGGTATTATATAACAGTAACAGTATAACAATATATTGCACATTCGGACGGAATGTAGAAGACAGTCCCGGGGCCGGGGGGGGGGGGGGGGGGGGGGGGGGGGGGCTGTGGAGTGGAGTCAGTGCATAGGGGTTCAGGGGTGAGTTCAGGGTCGTTATGGCCTTCGGGAAGAAACTGTTCTGAGTCTGTTGGTCCGTGCTCTGATGCACCTGTAGGCCTTCCTGAGGGCAACAGGTCAAACAGATCAAGAGGGGGTGGGAGCTGTCCTTGATGATGTTCTTGCTCTGCTGAGGCAGCGGGAGGTGTGATGTCCGTCAGGGAGGGGAGAGGGCAGCTGGTGATCCTTGTGCTGACCTTACAACCCCTGCAGCCTCTCCCTGTCTGCCACGGTGCAGCTGCCGTACCAGACTGTGATGCAGTAGGTCAGCAGGCTCTCGATGGATGAGCGGTAGAAGGCAGCAGCAAGTTGGAGTCCAGGTCGTACTTTCTGAGGACCCTCAGGAAGTAGTCGCTGCTGGGCCTTCTTGATGACGCTGTGATGTTGGCTGACCAGGAGATGTCAGCTGAGATGAGGACACCAAGAAACCGGAAGGGGTGGACCTCTCCACACACTCGCCGTGATGTACAGGGGGGCTAGGTCGGGCTCTCTTCCTGAAGTCAACGATATCTCCTTGGTTTTCTTGGTGTCAGAGACAGGTTGTTCTCCGAACACCAAGCTGCCAAGTTCAGGACTTCCTCCTGTAGGCTTGCTCGTCTCCCTTTGAGATGAGTCCGACCACTGTGGTGTCGTCAGCAAACTTGACGATGAGGTTAGCAGGGTTGTGACTCTGGGATTGGCCCTTGCAAATTGTGTATAATTCTGATTGGTCAAGCAGGAAGGTGAACGCCTCCACCAGCTGATTCATTTGGGAAGAGAGCATTTATTAAATGAGGTCTTCCTGAAAGAATTACGCTGAGCTATGTTTAAATCAGGAGAGACTAGTTGCACTTATGCAACAGTTATAAACAGCAAAGAAGTACATTAGGATAACAGCTGAATTTATTTAGGAGTGCACTGATTAAAAGTTAGG
>NC_045741.1:24448435-24448703 GCF_008692095.1 Etheostoma spectabile | reverse complement strand
GAAAGAATTTACACTGAGCTACATTATCGGGTCTAACAATAGTGGCAGCTGGAAAAAAAAAAATTGTAAGAAATTGTGGCTTTGGTTTCTACCACAAATGCATATTAGGGTTGTTTTATTTTATTTCTCTTCTCTGCACATACCTTTTTATCAAAGAAATATCAAAGTCTGCTTTATTGTCAATTTCTTCACATGTCAAGACATACAAACAGATTGAAATTGCGTTTCCCTCTATCCCACGGTGTAGACAAGACATATTTTAACAATT
>NC_045741.1:24414994-24448425 GCF_008692095.1 Etheostoma spectabile | reverse complement strand
CAAACATAACATTCAAGTAAACAATATAAAAAGTAAAAGTGAAAATAAGAAGGGACATACAATGAAGAAAATGAGAGCAGCAAAATTTGAGTTGAAATGTGCAGTTGTGCATACAGGAGTAGACAGTCAATATAATAAAATAGTGCAAACATTATTGTGTAACTGAGTGGAGATCCTTTTCATGTTTCCCGCCCCATAAGAAACCATCCTCGCTGTGATAGAGTTGGTTCAGGGATTCCTCAAAATGATTTTTTGCAAAAAAATTACATTGGATCATTTATTGTGTGATTGTGAACATGGAGGCAACACATTTAACTTGTTACTGGTGCTGATATAAACACACAAGACACAGCTTTAACATGAATATTATAAACTCTCTTTGCGTCTCCATGACTACAGGAGATGGAGTGATGAGGTGCTGACACTCTTCCACTGCAGTTTTAATAGTCACTCTCCATCTGTGTTCACTTTGATTTCATCCTGGTGTCCTTGAATGTAACATAAAAATGACATCACAAGGCCATGCACTCTCCCAGAGTGATCCGACACGCTGCCCTTGGAGAGGAGCTCACAGCTCATGGCATATCATGGATCATGCTTCGTTCATTTACTCGCCGTTTTATGGAGGAAATACAGGGAGGCCAAGCTGAGCAGGAAAGATATACTTGCAGTCAAGGGTGTAACTTTGGTTTGAGATGGGGGGGAGCAAAAAACAAGAGGTCTGTGGGCCCTCTGCCAGAAAAACGTTTTCTACTTGAATCCCATTTCTTGCATTTTCTACAGAAGTTTTGGGATGGTGACAAGAGTTTTAGTACCTCCAGAGACTGAGCAGCCACCCACCCAGCAGGTTCCCCAGAGGAGATCAACCAAAGGCCTGTCCTGTCCTAGGGCAGTCTACAGCAATGACGTTCAGCTGAAAAGGGCTGAGGGTAGTTCCACTGTGGCATCTTGACTTGGAGAACAATTCAATTTCTCCATTGACTTAGTATATTACAAGTTTTACATTATTCATGTCTTTGTGCAAACACAACTGGCATATACAAAATATGTACACATAACACTATCTCAGAGGCCAAATTATCAAATAAATGATATATGCTTTCAACACAAAGCTGTGTACGGTCTTATTAAAACAAAGCAGACCTTGGGCAGACAGGGATTTTTTGAGGGTTCGTAGTCAAATTGGGAACCACTGGTTTCATATATAGCACTGTATTATATTTTATTAGCATATGTAAAATCGTAATTAGAAAAGTAACTAGTAAGTAAGAATAGTAAAAAAGTAGGTTTCTGAAATTAGAGATTGGAGGAGTACATTTACTTTACCTATTATGAACAGTACTGTGCAGTACCCTCAGGTGATAGGTCAGTTTGAGGAAAATAAACCTCCCTCACAAACTAAAAAACTCACATCAACACTAAAAACCACAACAAGAGGGTGTTAGAATAGGCCTGCACATGAAATCCACTGAGCAGCCCAGAGATTACTGTAAGAGGCACAGCTGCAGTTCATCCAGACGCAGACAGCAAACAACCTGAAGAGGGCATGATACGCCAGTCAGTACACACTTGGTGCTTCACTTCTGCCAATGCAATGTCCAGTTGTGCGTGCGTGCGTGCGTGCGTGCGTGCGTGCGCAGAGAAGGGGATTTTGTAAAAGAGCATACTGTAGGTGTTATGTGACAACTGAAACATCTTCCATCATAGCTCTTGTCACTCCAAAATTGTGTTTTATCAAACATGAAGAAATCTATGATGGCCATTGATGACACATATATTAACAGTTTACAGTTTTTCACTCATTGAACATTTAACCTTGACGTTAAGAGGGTTTGGGACATGACTTGTCTGACTGGAAGGCCTGTGAAATCAGACAACGTCTGGAATGAGAATAGCACACTCCTGTTGCCTAGAGACGTTGCGATGTTCGGCACTTCAGTTTGTCTGCAGTGAGCTGTAGGTGTTGAGAAACCACGGGGAAGCCATGAATGTAAATGAAAAGAATGCTATCAGCTCCAACTTCTCATGTGAAACAACTCTTTTATTTACCATCTGCAGTCCTATTTGAAGAGGTTACAGAACTCATTGCACTTTCTCAAAAATTGAACAAAATCTCCAAAGTCAGTGGAATATTCATTTACATGTCAGTGTCTAAAAATATAAGGTCCAGTTTTGCCAATTATCCAAACCAGGTCAAATTAGACTGATGATGGTCTGGAAGTATATTTCCAAGATAATTGCCTGACATCCCTTCTCTCTGTGTGTTGCCGTTCTCAAACACTCTTTTTGGAAACAACAACAAACTTCGATCTAGCCAGCTATTTGCTGAAAAAAACAAGAACATTTGATGGTGCAACACTGCAAGCCTGCTTGGTTCGTTCAGAGAATGATTGCAAGGATTTACAAAGAATATGTTACATTATTTTTTCTCTAACAAGGATGTTTTGGGACTGATTAGTGGGATTGCAAAGAATAAAGTAGACACAGAGAGACTAAGAGATAATGAGGTATAACCATTTATCAGCTGACTTAATTAGCTCATGTTACTGCACTGTGTCAACAGTTCACTTCATCTAATATTGGATGTGGGCTTTTCTTTTGCAGGGTGCAAATGTTCCACCAGAACAAATTCCTTCCTGAGACTATTTAGCAGAGCCACTGTCGCTGCATCCAGAGCTTAGCTCCGCCCAAGGCGATTGTGATTTGTTAAAAGAAATGCCAACAACCCAGAGTGGTTTTCTTCCTATCCCAGAATGTATGTGTGGTGTAGCCAGACCTTCCTCTGCAGCACTGTGGAGACAGGTCTGGCAATGCGAGACTAGACTGATGAGTCATGCAGGTGAGGAGGTCTGACCGTAGATCACCTCTCCTCATAATGAATCCATGGAATGGATATTACTTTTTTTCACACAGATAAGCAATAACTGCCTAGCCCACCAATTTCCAGGTAAGCCAGGAGTAAACCTGCTGATTCTGTTGAAGTTGCACATCAATCTGTTGGAATGATGTTGAGTGGCTCGAGGCCCTTGTAACTAAGGTAATCAGTTACTGCAGATGGCATCTATAACTCAGGAAAAATTACACTCGTGCTGCAGAAACAGCAGATGGATGATTAAAGTCCCTCACGCGTTATCTTCCTTGCAGTGTCGATGCAATGATGTGTAGGTGTAGGTGCAAATGCACGCTAGCTAATGCGTTGTGTAAATTCTGTTAAAACATTTTTCATTCAGCATCGTACTCTACACACGTTATGGTTTATATCACAGATTATGACAAGATTTAACTTGCTGGTGATTTTAACATACATGTCTGCTGTCCTTTAAAACCACTCGCTAGAGACCTTTTAGATCTGATTGATGCTTTTAATCTTTAAGACATGTTACTGGACCGACACAGGAATATGGCCACACGTTAGACCTCATTTTATCTTAAGGGTTAAGTACATGATGCTGCTTTTTCTGATCACATGCCTGTCTTATTTGATCTTTCTCTGCCCTCTCATGGTCTCACACCGCCTGCTCCCATGCGCCTGTGTCTTGTGTTTGAGCCCTCCACTGCTGCTCACTTTACTTCTGCTTTTATTAATACAACTCAGTCAGTGGTAGTAGTTATCCGGCTACCCTTGACACAGAACAAATACTTTCTTCCTTCCTTTCCACCTGTGCCGACATTCTTAACACTGTTGCTCCACAAAACGTTAGGTGAGACAGATCTAAATCTGAGCCATGGCTCAATGACGCCACCCATGACTCCTGCGAGTGTGTGGGAGAGCTGGGCGCAGGTGGAGAAAGGACAAGCCGTTGACGTAGAAGCTCATACTATAGCTTTTATGTAGATCAGTCCGGCTGCAGCATGTTGTCACAGTCAGAAAATCTTGGTATTCACCCACACCTTTTTCAGATGCCACCATCACAAACACCCACTCCAGCTATCTCACCTAATTGCTCTGGGAAATGAGAGAAGATTGTTTGGAAATGGGTGTTCATAAAGACTCTCAGGCAGTGAGAGCCTGATTAACAGCATGACATTAACTTTAATAAAGTCAAAGACGTCATCTGAGTTTTTCTGGACGTTAAGACTGCGGTGGCATGCTTTTATTAGCAAATGGGAAATGTAGCAGCATTAAAAAGCCTGCATACAAAGAATGTGGGGTCTTATTGGTGTTTAATGAGAAAGCTTATTTAACGAACACTTCTCCTGAGAGTTCATGTGGATTTTGGTCTGCTTAATAAAAGAGACATGCAGCAATTTTGATGTAGATGAGGATCGCAATATTAAAATCCAGTCCAATGTGGTCTGATGTGACACAAAACAAGGGGGGGGGGGGGGGGGGGGGGGGGGGGGGAGTAGAGCTGAGAACTGCAGTAACAATTTTTTTAAAGGTAAAATTTAACAAAATCCCTTTGATACTTAATGGAGGAGACAAGCCAAGTTTTGTTTGAACATACTGAAGAAAGTTGAAAGAACGACATGGTTGACCCAGTATAGACTGAGGAAATAAACACGATGGGGGTTTGATGCCTTGCTCAAGAGCACTCAAGGAGACCAGCACCTCTCCAGCAAGTAAGGAAATGGGCTTTTTTAATCTAATCTTAACGACTACTCAAAGTGCTTTTAGACAGTACAGGCACTATTCACACACAGCTGCTCATCAGATCAACATTCACACACATTTACCGTCCGATGGCATCGGGAGGAGGGCCAGGGATTGAACCACCAAGCTTTTGATTGGTATGCAACCGCTCTGCCACCAGAGCCACAGCTGCTCAGTGGATAACTTTTGGCTCTTTGAAAGCTTCTTCTCATAGAAATGAGTTCTATGAGGCTCCACCTCGAACCCTGTATCCAGTTCTTATACTACATCCATGGGTGATCCTCTTATTCTCCTTTATACCCATTAGCAGGTTAACATTTTTGTTGTTTTCTAGTTCCTACAGTATTGTAGATCACATTAGACAAAGTGCCCTCCAGGGTGCTCTTCAAATGGAGAAAACAAGATGCAGTGCCATGTAGGTTGCCCTTCATTACACTTTCCACGGTAATGCAGCTGGTGCTTTTTTCATGTATTCCATACCCTTCTAACACCCGCAGCTAAGATGCTGAACATGGTGAAAAAATATGCATGCTAGTGGTGTCATTGGGAGGATGTTAATGTTTTACCTCCATGCACAGCCATGCCTAAGTACAGCCTCACAACGCCACTAGCGTGGCTGTGGAGTAAGTCTTGTTTTCACAAAAACCTTTACTGGTTAATTATTCACAGCGCTCTGGTTTTGTTATTACTGTTGATCCATAGCACTCGAACAGTTACTCTCTGCTGTGCGTGCTCGATCTGCTTATCAAAGGATTTAGCTGACTGCCTCTTGAATGCATAATGCATTCAGAAGTTCACTGTGCAGAGGCCCAAATAAATCAAAGTAATTAACTCAATAATTGATTTGATACATTTCATCGCAAAATGGAGACATTTTTGCTAAATCTGCAGAAATGTGCAGCTGGTGGGGCCCCGGGAAATCACTCAGAGAAAGATCTTGCATAAACAATGGGAAAAGTGTGCCAGAGGGTAACACTTTTAATTACAAGACTGTGCAATCTCCAGCCACAATATGACCCTTTAATCGATGATTGAGTGGTGGATACATGCCAGTCAGATGTGAAAATGAAAGCAGAGAATGGACGACCCTTCCTGTCAAGCAGATAATGATGATTCTCAAATGCGATTTTTTTTAAATGAGCCTCATCTTCTCATTATTACTGGAAGAGCTACACAGCCCTGAGTTGAGTAAGGAAGAAAGTCAAGAGAGAGTTGGGGGGGTCTGACAGTTTTACTGAATGCCTTTCCCCTTAACACATCATGACGTTTATAGGTTTATGGCTGACTGACAACTCACATTCAAATGGTATGAGTTGTCAGTCAGCAATGAACCTTTTCCCCCCAAAAAATATATGGCAATAACTCCTTCTGCTACAGCCACAATAGCAGTTCCCTGAGCTAAAAGCTAACATGCTAGCAAGCTTATAGGTCCACAGTGACAATACTAATATGCTAATGCAAATCTTAATTTAGTGTATTAGCATGCTAGTATAAGCTAATAAGCACTAAACACAAAATACGATTTAGGCCAAAGGGAATGTCATTAGTTTTTCAGGCATTTAGTCATAAACCCAAGGATTTGAAACATTTCATTTGTAACCTGATGAACCAAAGTCATTATACGTCATGCCAAGGAAAACATAAATGTATGTACCAAATTTGAATGCGATCCATAAAAACCTTAGTGAGACATCCACAAATATGAACCTCACGGTGGCGCTAGAGAAAAACTCAAGGATTCATCCTCTGGGGACCATGAACGTCTGCAAAAGATGTCACGGCATCCAACAGCTGTTTGGACTGGAGCGGTGGACCAGCATTGCCATCCTGAAAGCCACGCCGTACGTGTTGGTAAAAAAACACAGTGAATAGCCTCTGGAACCCCCCCCCCCCCCATCCTGCCCACCCATTTGTGCTGTAAATACAGTACATTGCAGTATAATGAATTGAAACGTCACTCTAATGTAAATTGCTGTTTTTTTAAATGAGAAAATGTAGCACTGTTGATTCCCATGACATTGCTGAATAATTTGAATCAATATTTAATTCCAAATTAACAGCAGTTTGTTCTTGGGCAGGTATTGATCCCATAGACCTGACGAAGAGTTGTTGCACACAAATCATTAAAAATTATTTTGCTATTCCTGCTCTGCTGGCCCATTGGGACATGGTACAGGGAACATATGAGACTGCGTAGAACAGCAGATGGATTGTATTTACATTGTTGATCGGGTTTGACTCTGAAGGGAGAAAGAGTGGGGGAAAAAGCCTTCATCACCAACACTGAACTGACACATTGCCACCATTATCAGCCAGTAGAAACATAAAGTGTCCCTTATTGTGGTATATTTTCTATGATATACATATATGTGTTGAAGCCATTACACTGACTTTAGTTTTATTCCCTCTTCACATGTAATTTATAAACATACTGACACCTATAGTCAAATGATGCTGATCATAATTACTGTTGATCATGTTGATGTGATAGTGATATTGATGATGATGTCAGGGGGTGTTAACTATGTGTAGACCTGGCACAGGTGTGTGTGGGGGGGGGGTGTATGACAAACTATATTGAACCACATTTTGTGAGACAAACATTTTTCTTCTTCATGTTTAACACAAGTTTATTTATGTTGCCGTTGCAGTTGTGCAATAAAGAAACGGATCATTGTGACACTACGAACGAATGCGTGTTGATTTACTGACCGCTCTTACAATATATACTTTATATATACACAGTATAAACAGTATATTTATGAGATCCTCTCAGCAGCCTGCTACATGTCATAGTGTGAAGCTCAGCACCTTTATGAGATGACTATAACTTTAATGTACTTTTTTTGCTTGTAAAGTGACCTTGGGTGTCATGAAAGGCGCTTTAAATAAAATGTATTATTATTGTTATTATTATATATATATATATGTCATCTGTTTTAGTGATAGAATGTGAGAAGCCTCTGCAGATGAAAGTAAGGCTGGATAATTACTTTGTCTTTCTCGTCATCAGTCTTATCGGCCTCAATGCCACTCTTAATGACACTTTATATGTCATTATGGCTAATCTAACTATTTGTCATGGAGATGATGGAAGTTTTCCATTTTGAACGTCGGTGTAATGAGTATAAAATCCATGCTTCTAGTCAGGGATACCAACTATGAGAGGCCGTCGAGGCTATAAATCATTACCCTGGTACACAGCATGGTAGTTCGCTGCTGTACTCTCAATCACACTGTTAAATCTCAAAGGCACTCTCTTTCATACTTACTCTCACAGTTCTTTCAGTTATAGAAAAACTCTGTCAAAGGGTAATTAGAACTAGAACCCTCGCTCCAATCATGTTTAAGAACGTCTTGCGAATTTCTCCACAGTTGGAGAGCGACAACCGAATTTGGCTGAACCAAACTTTGTACTGTATGTACTACACATGTGCAAGAGGAGGATCATGTTTAATGTGGTCACATTAGCACTGGTGCAACCAAAATCATTTGAAATATGGACATTTATGCTACAGATGGCAGTCACACGAGGCGTCATGGTAGTACAGCCAACATTTTAACTAAAATCATTTTCATTACTGACTTATTTAAAGTACTCGTATTAAGCTTTTGGGCTATATTCCCTTTATGTTGTGTATCTTCACCTGTAGTCCAGCCTTTACTTAAGAGACAAACGTTATAATGCTCACCTAGCATGCCTCATACTCTGCTTCTGACTGACTATTAGTCCTTACCTAGGTACTGTCAGGACACCCCCCTAATAATCTGCATCTTTATCTTCTATGGCTCTATGTGCTTACTTTACAGAGCTTTATTTAGTTTAAAGTACTTCTATTTTAGTTTGGCTATTTTAGGGAAATCCCACGCATCCCCTTGGCAAATCGCACCCTGTTTATAATACGCAGCATTCCTGGGTAGGGATGCCAGTGGCCCACCAGTGACATCAAGGGATGTGGAGTTTTGAGGATTGGGGTTTTGCCTGAGGGAAACCTAGGCCTACAGTGTCTGTGCACTGCAAGTCCTTCCTGTAAAGAGACAGAGAAAGTGAGGCAGCATAGACAGCAAAAAAGTGGAAAAGAAGAAAGCACTTCACACCTCCAGAATCAAGCTTCTGGCTGTGTGTTAGTGCAGTCTCAGAGGGAGCCCTGTGCCACTGGAAAGGCTGGGACACAGCTCAGAGGAAAGGAGAAAAGGAAGCTCCACCAGTTGCAGAGCTAGGTGTATTGGAGTGTTGATTTGGGGTTACTCTACAGCAGTGATGTTTTAACCTTTTTCCTTTGTCTCCTTGTGACAGGTTGCATGTTTGTACAGGTCATGATCTGCTCTTACTAAAAAAAATCTCACATACTGTTTTAGCCCACCATGTTAATATGGAATTCCGGACGTAGCCCAGAGCTGATATTTTTACCCCAGTCCAGCTAGCTTTGTCTGTGTGCTATTTGATGCTGGGTTGGTAGACAATGGGTTAGGGTTAGAAAGAACAGCTGGGAGCCTGGGAGAGAGAACCCAAACAGTCTACATTTGTAGACCGGCAAATCCAAACCATGAGCTGAAAGACGCTGAAACACTGAGGGGAACTGTAGAGGTGAGTGACACTTCACTCTCTGTGAGAAACCTGTTCATGCTACAGTCATTTGTTCCATTAATTATACAAAAATATTGATTATAGCAGCTTTAAATAGAGGGAATACATTCACTCTTGGCTATAACACAGTCCACATGCTATTCAAAGCACATGCTTTCTCAAAAAGTCATTCTTTATCTCCTGCATGCCTCAGGTCTCAACCTGATAATTGACATGTAAATTCTCTTTTCACGTTTCTTCAAAGTGATTCTGAAAGGCCGAGTGGTGCTGCAGGAGAAGTGCGTGCTTGCGGTATCAGCACGGGGAAATCGGGTGAGCGCAGCATATGTACAGTTATCTCATTAATTTAAAGGGTTTCTGGGCGTCCCGCCAGCTCGGATGAAGTATGCCAAGGTAGTGAAGCATCATAGAGCTAATGTTATTTAGAGATATTACAATGATCTGCAGTATGCTTCATTACATGCAGGGTTAAGGGTGAGTGTTGTACGGGAGGACTGGTGCTGACACTCGCAGGCTGCTAGGATGGTTGCAGGGCTTTATAGTCATCCTGTTAATGTGGGACGTGTCCAGTGGTGTTTGCTTTCACACCACAGGAAGCCTTTCAGTGGCATGTCCTATCACAAGTTAGGACCCAGGATAACATGAATATGGCCGTAAGCAGGGCACGCCTCAGCTCAGCAGCTGATATCAGAGCGAGCTGCCTCTGGGCTCAGAGACATGCTAGATTAAACACTTGAACTGTGCTAGTTGTCTGTTGTTCATTACAACTGCACATATGTCAACTATTATGATGTGTTGTACACATGTGGCAGTGTGCAGTTCTGTTGGCTAGTGGCAGTCTGCAACATGAGCAATGTCCATGCAGAGTGATGCAGCAGTCTGTGTACTTTACGTGTGCACTATGTATGTTGTATTCCTTAAACAGCAGATATTGTTTGTCTGTCCAGGACAATATTCCTTCGAGACAATTTAAATCTTATTATATTGTTTCAAGCGTAAATGTATATTCATCATTAATACAGTAAAGCCAGTCAGACAGGGCTGGGATAGGAGAATTCTATTCATTTTAGGATAGGAGAATAAAAACGCTCGAGGCGGTTTGTTTTTCTTTAAACCAATCCCAATGGTTTTGGGCGGAGCTAAGCTCCGGACGCAGGGGACGGCGGCTCTCCTAAATAGTCTCAGGAAGGAACTTGTTCTGGTGGAACATTTGCACCCTGCAAACGAATCCAATATTACTTGAAATTAACTGTTGACACAATACAGTAACGTGAGCTATTTAAAACCAGCCGATACATAGACAATTATAATTTGCTCTTACCAGTGTATCTTCGTGTGTACTTTGTCCAATCCCACCAATCACTCCCTTAACGTCCCAGTTAGAGAGGAAATGCCATAAACATATTCTTTGTAAATCTTTACGATCATTCCCCGAAAGAACCTGTTGTGGAGGGGTGAGGACCCAAACGCAGAGAAAAGGAGACAGGCACACAGGAGCTTACTGAAAAAAACAGTTCAACCTAAAGGGGGCACAAAAGGCAAAACCCTGGTAAAAATCCAAAGAGCGCAAAACACAGGCAAAAATCCCAAACATAAAATCCATGGGAGTCCAGGGGAAAAAGGGCGAGGAAAAGTCAGGGCTGACACTCAAGGAAAAACTTACAGGGAAAAACTTACAGGGAAAAACGGGAACATGCAGCAGCCAACGTATCAACGGGCTGACAAACTGGAAGGATCTGACAACAGACCACGGGAGCACAGACATTAAATACACCAGGTAACGAGGTAACGAGGTAACGAGGCAACGAGAGGCAGGTGACAAGAGGGCAGGGAATCAGGTGGAAAACGCCAGGTAATCACAAGAGCGGGAAGACACAGGAAGTTAAACCTAGAGGCAAGACGAGACAAAAAACAGACTTCACAATATAACAGGAAACAGAACAAGCAGACACCCAGGGGAACACGAGACAGGACCAACAACACAAGACTGGGGAGAAAACTAACACAAATTTACAAGGAGGCCAGAGAAAGGGAAGAAATAAACCCAAACAAAAACCCCAGACCACAACAGAACCGAGCAGGTCTGCCTTGTTGCACCATGCAAGTTTCCATTAAAAAAAAAAATGTCAGCATGGGGCTTGCTTGCTCAAAGTTTGTTGTTGTTCAAATCACGAAAGGAACCATGTTTGAGAAGGACACACACAGAGAGGAAGACGAGGGACAGTCCACACCTGATGAATGGCAGTCATCCTGGAAACGTCCCATCGCAGCTTCGGACTGGTCCCACGGCCGACGTGGCCGGGACGACATGCTGGACACTATAAAGTAAAACGCAACCTTAAACAAAAAACTGATATTGTGTTTTTATAATGATTTTGGACAGTGAAGTCAATGTCAACAGTCTCCACTAGACTTTGGGAGCTCAACATTTGAACAGGTGATGAGACCTTATGAGTTGGTTCACTACTGATCTCATGAATTCAATTCAACAATCAATACATTTCATTAGTCACATGCAATTCCAATTTCCAATATAATTTTATATATTTTATACAGTATATATTTGCAGTGTATAAATGTTGTTATAGTAGTAAAACTGTGTATATATCCTGCACACGTTGTAGTGTATAAATCTGTATCTTTAGGGATTTTCATATTTTTATTATGTTACATTCATTATCAAATATTATCAAGTACATCATTGCTTCTTCTTTCACAAACTAAAAGAATAAAGTTCTACTGTTTGCATGGTAAAAAATAGCATCTTGTCAATATTTTAGAGGCCAACCAAAATTTCATAAAGTTTTGTTTTTGGCGAAGTTTATTAAATGCGCATTACAATATGTAATGCTAACAGCAGGTGTTTGATTTGCTGTAGAATGCTGGATTCACGTGTTTACAGGCATAGATCTGGCAACCCGGCCTGGCTGTCCAACTGTCCAACACACACACGCACACACACACACACACACACACACACACACACACACACACACACACACACACACACACACACACACACACACACACACACACACACACACACACACACACACAGACTCGGGGGCTCCTTCCTGTTTCCTCCATTGTTGGCTGTAGTAATGAGTGTCTCGTTAAAAGCAGGAGAGCGAATAAGGAGACAGAGAAGAAGCATTGAAACGCTGAGACGTGCTGGTCAAAGACCGCTGACGCTGCGTGGCCGAGTCCAACAAGCTTCCACTCTGAGACGTCTAATCAATTGTTAAAGAAAAGTGGGGTGGACATTTGTCGGCTCTTCTATTAAGATACTCCACATGAAACTGAACAATGGTCTCACCACCGCTTCATTCTAGTTTATTAGAAACCAATGTAAATTCTTCAATATATGGTTATATTTCCTCCTCAACGAATTGTGCATGAAATTCGTTAAAAATATCTGCAATCACGTTCCAGTTCCCATGTTGGTTACTGACCTTGAACTAATGGGGAGCTCTGTGGAGCGCACCGACTGCTTACCCAAGCCCTTTCAGCAGGAAATGGATGGCAACCTGAAAAGCCCAGATGTTTTCTTGTTGTGCTCACAGACACCAACCACGCAAAAATTAATACAAAAAGACACTTTTGCTGCATTGCACAGTTAATTCCACGCCATTTCACTTCAACTTCAATTTTTCCCGGTAATGAGCATGCTTTTCAGGGTGTGCTGATTTAGGCAGGACACGTTCACCTTTTCTACATTATGCCAGTCCAAAAACACACTGCAACTGGGACTAAAGTAACTCAAGTCCTTATTCATGTTCATGTTAAAGATGTAGAATATTCTATTCATTGATGATCTATTTCTTTGTGTGTCATGATGTTTTATTATAATCATAGAGTACAATCATTAAAAAGCTATAATAAATGAATGACTTAAAATGAAATAATAAATTTGATAAGATTAAGAGTAACACTCGGTAGCACGGACCGGCTGCTCTGTGAGGCTGCGCTCAGGCACAGTGACGCTTTGAATGTGGGTTTTGAAAGTTTTTATTAAAGAAACAAACATAAACACCAGCAGCACAACCACGACACATACATGTTCATATTCATTTTAAACCATAGCAAATCCTCATAGCTATAGAAGGTCACCCAGAACCTGGTGTAGTAAGAGGTGAATGTAGAAATGTAGATTAGTTCAAATTAATTTAGTGCCTTCATAATTATAAGTATTAAATCAGGTGGCATACAGATCTATCTCAGTATGAACCATTTAACAGCAGTAAGGTGAACTAGCTGAGGTTGTGTGAATGGACAGACCTCTTTGAATAATATTGCAGTAATACAGCCTACTACACGCAGTACTGACACATGGATTTGTTTTTAAGGTCGTTTTAGAACATCTATTTATTGATATGTGAAGTACACATGTTTTAGTAAGTCAGGTTTTATTTCTATAGCACCTTTTAAAACCTAAAGCGCTTTACAAAAAAAAGGTAAAAAGAACAAGATGAGTAGCTACAGCACAAACATTACAGCATTTAAACAGAGAGGTCTTTAGTTGACCTAAGACCCTAGAGAGTTTGATAACCTCAGCCCCGGGGGGGGGGACAGCAAACCCACAGCCCCCCAGGGTTTTCAGGACTGTGCGAGGTACAACTAGCAGGCCATGCTCAGAGGACCTGAGGGGCACGGAGGAGGTTTATGGCATTAGTAGTTCACTCATACAGCCTTATAGATGAGTAGGATGATCTTGTATATTTTATTGGAAGCATGTGAAGAGGCCTCAGAACTGGGATGATGTGAGAGAGACTCAGGAGGTCTTAGTGAAAAGTCAGAGCCTCAGCTTTTCTGGGATTTAATTTTTTTGACATCCAGATACTAATCTTGGCCAGATACTATAGCTATATTTATATAGGTCCCCAGGCCTATATAAATATAGCCGGGTATCATCAGTGTAGCAACCTAGACCCAACTTGACGGATCAGTTGCCCTAAGGGGAGCAAACATAGTGAAAGTTAACTGGGACTGAGGATTGATCCCTGGGGTACGCACAAGTTAAAGAAGCACAGGTGGATGTCTCATCATCAAAGGATACTCAAATATGTCCCAACCCATTTTTCAATTAATGAAACCAGCGTGATTGATTGTCTGAAAGGCTGCAGACACTCGGGACCCTTAGCGGAGCTGTTTGTGTGCTGTGTTTCTAAAGAAATTCTTTTATTTTTATTTTCCTCAACTAAATGGAAAAGTTGCTTGCTTTTGCTTGTTGCTATTTTGTTTCTAAAATCTTAGAAAAAAGTTAGCTTAGAATTATGTCTGTAGTTTACTGATATGGATCAAGGTGTGGTTTCTTTAGAAGGAGTTGAACTGCAGCTATTTTAAAGTGCCCATATTAGGAAAAATCACCTTTTTTTCTGGGATTTGGGGGTTATTTTGTTTCTCTGGTGCTTCCACACGCATACAAACTAATGTAAAACCCATCCATGGTGTTCTGAGTGAGATCCGGTTCCTGAATGTCCTCTGTCTTCAGTCTCCGGGTGAGCTGTCCAACATCTGCATGGCTTTCTACATCACTAGAGCCGAGGTGGCTAACCGTAGCATGCTAGCTCGTTCTCAATGGAAAACACTGCTCCAACAACCACTAGCTGACCAGAATCTCCAAAAGAACTACTTCCTGTCCCCGTTCTACGTCCTGTCCTTTTTGTGTCCCTGGTCTAGAAGAAGTCACCCAGCTGATCCTGCCTTGGACTGACCAAAGCTGGAGAAAGAGTTATCAGCTGATGGATCTTACCGAGCTACTGAGCATGTGCAGCTCCAACAAAGATAGGATAGAAGGGAGATGTCTCACTCTGGAGCTAAAACCTCAAAATACTATTATGACCTAAAAATGTGCAGATTATGGAGCTTTAAATGATTCAGGTACATGGTCTGACAAAAGGGTTCGGTTAGAATTCCAAGCAGTTTCAACTGGCCTCTACTGACTCCATTATACCGCTACTTTACCATATGAAAATTTCATCTGCATAATGCCAATAAAAGATTTTGCTTTGCATAATTTGATCAAGTGGGAAAAGAGATTAAATAGAGGGGGCAAAGAAACAACCCTTTATGAACTGCACTCAAAAGTAGTATTTGTTATCGGTGTTGTGTAAGTAGGAGGAGGTTTGAACACACCGAGCTGAGTTTGCTACAGGCTGTTATCGACAGGCTGTTGCTACAGGCTGTTATCGACAGGCTGTTGCTACAGGCTGTTATCGATGCACGCCTTTAAAGCCTTAAACAAGAGCAGCTACAGTGAAAGGAAGAGGAAATTCTTCTTCAGCATATCTTGTTTTTTATGTAAAAAGCACATAGAGGAGATTCACTAAAAGGAATGAAACGTGAATGGGAACCATTAGTGCAAGGTTAATGTAAGTTTAAATATTAATTATGCAATGTTTATGACGGCATCGATATGTGACCATGTGATGTTTGATTTAAATCTGATTCATCTCTGTGGTGCTAAAATATTCATGTACACATATAGTCTATAGATCAAGTCTGTCGAAGGCAGATGTACAAATTGTTTGAGGTCTCGGGTTAGACCGAGAGATCCTTGTCTTTACCCTGCCACCACAGGGGCTAATAGATAGCAAACAACAGGTTTTGCATTAAATCACTGATTATATGACACGTTTATTAGAATAGAATTAAATCTAAACCATTCTAGCTCCCCATGCATTACGATGAACCATACATCGGGGTGCGATACCATCTGGACACACGGCGGCCAGCTGGTGAGCCCACAGCTCTCCTAACAGCCAGCGGAGGGGTGCTAATAAAATCATGAAGTGATGAGTTCAGGTGGTAAGATGTAACCAGTGTGGCAGTGATGCTGTGAACCTGCTGTACATTTGTCTGAATAATTTATTTTCTTGTCATTTTAATAGTGTTCTTGGTAATGAGACGGCCGCGCTACACATCTGCATTGGTCATTTGCATAAATCATGTAAGGACATAACAGATTTCATTAAAGCTGTGCAGGAGTAAATGTAAAGTACTAGTGACATTTTAACAGTGACACTTAAGCCTTGCATCTCCTTGCTTTACCTTGCTGTTATTTTCACCACCTGATGATGCTTTAAGGAGCACTCCAGTGGTTAAGGGTTGTACTTCCACTTCTTTCCTAAAAAGAAAGAAAGAAAGGGTAAACAATCTAAACATATTCTGGATTTAGTCTCTACTGGTTCAAGCTCTAAGCTCTACAGCTTTAAGTGCAGTCCCATGTCCAAGTGTCCTTGGGCAAGACACTGACCCCGAGTTGCCCCTGATGCTGCTCCATCGGAGTGTGAATGTGTGTGAGTGTGTATCTGATGAGGAGGCACCTTGTACGGCAGCCTCGGCCACAGTGTGTGAAAGTGTGTTTTACTGTGTGTGAATGTGTGTGTGTGTGTGTGTGTGTGAGTGTGTGTGTGAATGGTGAATGCTGCACTGTGTTACAGCACTTTGAGTAGTCGCTCAAAGCTCGTCACAAACTTCACAAACTCTAATTAAATTAGAAAAGGGCATTTTAAAGTTTTTTGTTTTTTTTATAAAACCAATTCACAAGACAGTTGCATTACAAGTCTCCTAGCAACAGTGTGGCCAGCATGGTGGACACGCTATGTCTCACAAATGTCCAAATATATAGCAGCCTTGTACCCAGCTATCCAAGCTGCTCCCTTTGGACATCTCAATTTAATTCAATAGTTTTATTTCTGTGCCGAACATTTGGCCCGTTAGATTACAAGACACCATATTTAACATTTGACATTTTCCCGTCTCGCATACATGAAGTATATGGAATAATAACATGTAGATCTTCTCTGTAAAGAGCTTTTTTCTCTTCTCCTGTGCTTTTTCAAGATAACTGGCTAATTTAAATGTTTCACACGTGAACTGCCATCTCAGTCTTAGAGCATCATCCATATTTATGAAATAAATATCTATTTTTACATTACTAAACAAAGCTGTTCACAATAAAACACACTCCGTGGATGAGTTTAAACCATCATATGATAACTGAATTGATATTTGTTAAGGTCAAGTAGAAGAAAACTATATTTAAACATTTTGACACCATAATGTTTTGACGAGTTGTGTTTTTTCTTTCCACGCTTTATGATTTCCATCATTGGTCTCTGATGTCTCACGGTCCACGGAGCCAATGGGCTGCTGCTGTCCATACCGTACGTCCTCGGTTGGTGATGAAGACCTTCTTTAATGAACTTAGAGATCCAATTTATGTTAACTTCCTTGGCTCCTGGCTGTTGGTCCACCTGCTCCTGGGGGGGGGGGGGGGGGGGGGGGGGGGGGGGGGGTTACTCACACCACAGCTTCTGTTGTTGCTCCTGCCTCCAGTTTTAATATCACTCATTAGGGTTAATTATCCTGTGTGAATGTACAGATATTCCCACTGTCCGTCTCGTTATGCCCAGAAATGTATCTAATTATGGTCCTCATCTTTCCCTGGCTTCTTTCCTTTATTTCGTTTATTGCACACACAGGCCCTGAGTTTCATTAGGAGCAGATCTAAAGGCATAGACGTGAGAAACTAACATGAAAAAAGGTGTTTGCATTTGAACAGCAACCCGATATGATTGTGATTGGTTTAAAGAATTGCAAACAACCCAGAGTTTTGTTTCTCCGGTCCTGGAATGCATGTGTGGAGCAGGCAGACCTCTACCTCACAGCGCCGTGGAGACAGGTCTGGCAATGCAAGACCCCCCAAAGTACATATTCAGTAACTATTAAAGGATATGTTGAGATCTTACAAGTCTATCTTAAAACAATACTCACATGCCCATATGTACATTAAACAGATGTTTTTTGTAATTCCTCCTCATGTCCATACAGGCCTGAAAAGAGATCCCCTGCTAGCACCATACCAGTGGAAGTTATAGGGGACAACATCCCCAGTCTTCTGTCTCTCTGTGTGCAAAAAGACCCATTTTAAAGTTGAACCAGAGTTAATATGAAGATACATTTACACTACTTTGTTTACATTTTGAAACGGCATGACACAGGAGTTTAAGCTCCGGAGCAGAACTAATCTCACTCTGAACTTCCAACATGACCATGTACACAAAGGAAGAAGCACCTTTTTAAAAAGAATGTGAAATATGTTTGTATACTGTAGCATTATGAAAGAATGAGGACCGCTACTTGTGCTATTTCCCTGTTTCCTTCGATCTGCATCAGTCATTAGATCCAGGGGCTATTCCAGTGGGTTGATTAATCTCATCTGTCACCAAAACAAAGCCATTTAATCAGAGAGCAGGGTACCGGAGGTCGCAGTATTCAGATTTCATGGTAATGTAAGAGAGAGGGGAGCGAGAGTCCTGAAATAATAATGCAAAGCACACAGAGAAATACAGTGCTGCTCTTCATTTATCTGAAATGTGCAACTATAAACCAGATGTAATTTGCTAGTTGAATTATCACAACTCCAGCGTATCACACAGCCGAGTTCTCCGATCCATTCACCCCCACACTACAACATTAACATGAGCAAGGTGTTGGATGGGGGGGGGATGGGGTGGGGGTACACATAGGCGCAGTGGCAAAAATCAGATTAGAAAGACAGTTTGTTGAAATATAATACAGCAGAGAGAGAATGAATGATTAATATATGGTTACAGTTGTGTTGTGGTTTATGAAAATTGCTCATTGGAAAGCGCTGTGCCATGACCCCACTGGTGTTGTATACACACGCACAATAAAACAGGTATTATATCTCTGTTATGGTTGTTTCAGTCCTGTTTCTGCTGACACGGTCCCATAAGTAAATTTTATTATGCTGTAACAGCAAATACACATGATATACTGTATAAGAGGTGGGAACAAATTCTGGGTTATATATTTGAGTATATGTTTTGGGTTGTAATATTTGAGATGTTACAGCCTGTTCAAATGGATCTTAGCCGTGGCAATGTTGTTCAGTCCACTCTAGTCCGGACTGAAATATCATCAACTCTTTGATGAATATTTGTACAGACATTTATGCTCTCCTCAGGATGAATTATATACTTACTTTGGTGATCCCGATTTCTCCTCTGGCGCAGGGCTTCTCGAAGTCCAGACCAAGGTCCACAACTGACTAAACAGAAAGTCAATTGGGACCCAGCCCATGTGTAACAAATACAATACATTATAAAGTCTAACATTTTCTATGTATATGTTAAAATAAATTTCTATTGATTAATTAAGTTTTAGTGACGTTGGGTCCGTTTTGGTAAATTACTGCAGGTTCAAAAGAAGGATGTTGTTCGTTAAGGACCCACAGATCATGTCCCTGGGCGCACTTAAAAAATTTGGTCATGTGTCCCAGAGTCCACAGTTTACCCACAGCATGTCCAATGTGCCCACAGTTTACCCACAGCATGTCCAATATGTCCAATAACCAATTGGACAATGACTGCCCTCCCCTAATGACCTCTAGAGAACCTCCAGGGAACATGCCCTGAAGGGTCTTTGGACAATAACTGCCCCCCCCCCCCTTCCTCCAAGCAGAAGAGCTTGTTCAGGTGTAGGCTCCTGTCTCTGTCTGGCGAAGCAGATAGGCTGCTTAGGCCCTTTGTCCCCGGGGCCATTACGCTCTTCAATGCTACACAGAAGGGAGGAGGGGGATACACTAAAGTGTTTAAGTCTGCTCTGCACACTGGCCTTTGTGCCATGCCTTCATCTGGGGGCCTTTACACATACACATAGACTACCCTGGACTGGACTGATTGCACTATGATACTATGATATCTATCTATCTATCTATAAAGAGTTTTTTAACGTTCCATGAGGGTTTAAAAACCCTTTAGGGCTAGAGAACGTTAAGTAACCCTAACCCTAACCTCTTTTGTATACGGCACACAGCTGACAGTATATCTGCGGAGTAAAGACGGACTTTGTGGGCCAATACAAAACGTACTGAACAGTTTTAAAGTAGCCGAGTGGACTTGTGACAGGTGGTGTCACTCCTACGCGCTACGAGTCGCTCCACCAGGCCGTGCAGATGGTGCGTTGGGAACTGTGCATGCCAACAGTTGTTGCTAGGGAGATAGTATTTACCCCCCAATTCTTTTTTTACTTATGTAGAATTTCACATGATTTACTTACTTCTTTGGGAAAAAATGGAAATAATCATAAGCTGTGATATTGTGTTTTATATTTACAACACAAATGGGAAACGATGATGTTGTGTAAGAACTAACAAAAGAAAACAGCGAGGCCGGAAATCACTGAGCAAAACACGGCTGACAACAGAGGCTTGTAATTAATGTCAAGTGAAGAAAATGTGCAGTTCCAGCATTAACGTTAAATGTTTCTGGACGTGGAGGTTGGTCAAAATTTGACATAAGATGTCTGCAAAAATGAGTGTGTGCTCGGTGCACACGCATTTAAAGAAAAGAAAGCAAGTTGCCATGTGAATTATGCTGTATTGAATACATTTTTCACAAAACCAATAAAAAAGTGTGACAGCAGTCTTGAAAGCACAGTGACAAAGAGTGAAAGAGTGTAAACTGACCAGATATCGTACATGTTCTCTGTAGAAGCCTGGAACCGCTCTGTGTGACGCTCATGTCACGCTTGTTGTCGGCTACATGGCATTCTTATTAAAAGTGGAAATCAATAGCAAAGGGGTAGCTGTAAATCTTTAAAAAAATGTTCTAAATTTTGGGAAATACTCTGATTTACGTTCTCGTGGAGCGATATAAGAAGATTGATACCACTCTCCTGTCTGGGCGCTAAATAAGAAGCTCCATGTCTCTCAACAGGGACAGCACGTTTTACATTTCTGTTCATGTATGGATTAAACATGAAACGTTTATTACTGAGCTTTAGACGCGATAGGCGGCTAATTTGTCTTTGACTTTCACTCAACGTTTCCAGTCTTTATGCTACGCTAACTGTACTATAGTGGTACATCTAAATCTCGGCAAGGAAAGGGAATGAGAAGATTTCCCAAAACATTGAACAATTCCTGTAAATCTGGTTTCACTGCCAATCATTTCCGGAATATAAACTCTGGTCTGAGAGCGTTGTTTGTCCATGTGCACATTGACAAGACAACTGTAATATTAAAATGAATCTTCATCAGCTGTCTTGTCATTAGCAATACGTATTACAGCGACCACATGTAACACTGAAATTCTGGGTGTTTGTAATAGCTGACCTAAAGCAGTGTAAATAGTCTTTTTGATATACAACACGGCACAGAGTCAGCGCCTCAACCCACAGGATGTAATGTCACCGCTCTCACAGGAGTCAGAGAGAGAGAGTACGTTACAGTTCATCACCGTCTTTGTTGTTCTGTAGATAATTCCTCATAATTCCTCCCGCAACTCAGAATCTCTGAGTTGCGCTGTGATTTAAAAAAAAGGTTTTCACCATATTATGTTCTTCACATAAAGAAGTCAGAAATGACACAGAGACAGACACAGGTTTAAAAAACATCAGTGCATTAATTGACATAGTAGAGCCAGTAGATCACGTTGAAGAGGGAGAAGCTGAAGGGGAATATTATCCGTGACCATCTGTCGATGGTGTTCACGTCGGTGAGGTCTGGGATTTTGATTTTGAGCTGCGACGATCGCCTCCGCAGACGGCTTTTCTTTACGTGCGCGTTCCTGTCCGTGCTGAGGCGGCCCGACTCTCGCGGCCCGCTCGGCTTCCTGTACAGGACCCCCGAGTTGTCGAACGCCGTGGAGGAGGAGTTGTGGCGCTCGCTCACCGTGGTGGTGATCTCATTCCCTCCCACCTCGTTGTGGATCTCCAAGGTTGTCAGCAAAATGTTTCCCTGGGAGTCGACCTAGGCACGGACGGACAGACAGACAGACAGCAGCGGTGTTAAAAATGGGCTGCAGAGCTGAGGGCTGGGTGACTGATGACACATGTGCAGCATGTGTCAGGCCCCGGGGCCGGCGTCTTCCAGCGGGCTGACAGATTACAGCCGGGGAAAAAGAGAGTGGCCTTCAAAAGCAGCTTTCCTGTCCCAAAGTTAAATCACTTCTCTCAAATCAGCTCAAGGTTGGGCTGAATGGCTCTAATACTAATGTCATGGCAACACAAAAACATTCATGAATCATTCACACCTATGTGGCAAAAATAGAGGCACAATATGTACACAGTCATATAACAAACATGTGGTTACAAGACAGGAGAGGGGGGGACGAGGTGAATATTCTTACTCAGGTTCAAACGAGTCACAGAAACTGGTCTTATTCCATCAATAGAGCTGCAAAGATTAATCCATCAGTTGTCTATTAAATTAACTTCCAACAATGTTGATACTCAATTAATCCGTTTGAGTCATTTGTTTATGAAAAAGCAAAAGATTCTCTGATCAGCTTCCTACATGTGAATATGTTCTGGTTTCTTCTCTCCCCTGGGACAGTAATCTGAATATCTTTGAGTTGTGGATAAAATAAGACATTTGAGGACGTCGTCTTGGACTTTGGGAAACACTGATCACTATATTTTCTGACAGTATCAACCAAAGAACTAAAATAATTGTGAGTTGCAGCCGTAATGTTTTGTGTTGTATGATTTGTTCATGTTCATTATAAAGTGGCTTGCATTAACTGTACATGATATCAGGGCCATAAAACACAGTAAAACACCACAGAGGAGACGGGGATGTAATGTTTCAGTTTCAGTGGAGGTTTCACAGATGTGACACAACAGGCAGGGACAGACACTCACCCTCGGTGAGGGACGGCGTCCTTGCACCTGACTGGATAGTTTAACAGACGAAGACTTGCAATTTCCTCCTTCCAGACCGGACTAGCCAGGAGAAACACAAACAGAAACCCCCTTTGGTCTGAGCATCGGTCAGGTGTTAGCTAGCTTCACAACCAGGAGGCTGAGAATCCCAGCGGACTCAAACGCCTCAGCGAGGACGGTGGGAGACACAGGAAGATGTTTGACTGTATGGACCGGATAAGTCCAGAGTTGACAATTCATTACATCTAATTATACTATGGATATGGACGTAACAACAACAGCCATCTACCAGGGGTGTCACCATTCTCCAAATTCACTGTTCGATTTGGCTTTTCATTTTAAGGGTCCCATTCAATTTTTGATTTAAACATTTTCTTCTCAGGACTAACCACAATGCCACTTAAAAAGATAGAAAATAGATGGGAGAAGGGTACTTTCCAACAAAATTACTGAGGCACAATTCAAAGCACCATTAGTTTAAGAAGGTGCACATAAACGCACCACGGAGTCCCGTCATTGTTTGTTTCTAGAACTCACTCACTGGATGCCCCATGTTGTCTCGGTGTTATCTCCCCGCTGGCAGTGAGCGTGGTGTCTGGGAACGAGCAGCTGGAGGCTACCGCTAAGCTAACGTTACCCTGTGTCTTTAGCTGCATGCTACTGACCATTAAAGTGACTATATGTAACTTTTGAATATTTCTGCAACGGATGATCATAAATGATCTGTAACAACATAACAGTGAGCAGAACGCTATCTTTGTATAGTTTTAGAATGATGGGAAGCTACATTGTGTCTGTTTTTTCTTTGGACGTGCGCAAGTAACAGAGATGAAGAGAAAACTATATTGAGGGAATCGCCATCCTGCTCTTTATTTTGACAGTCCAAATCAAAAGCTTGTTTCGATCAATGTTTGATTCAGAGGTTGTGAACCCTAATATCTACAAACATGCTGCTCATCCCGGTTTGTCCTACTTATTGGAATAAGTTAGTGAAGGTTGACATTGCGTTGGCGTCATCCACAGACGTACGACCAAAACAAAACAAAAACGTTGCTCTCACTCTGAAAACTCACGTTGTTCTGCTAATCTAATTCTCTGGACCATTTAGAAATAATTCTCACCTTGGGCCCATCAAATTTATCCCGCTCATTATTTGCCTTCTGTGCCTTCTCAGCCATCTTCTTCTGCATCTGAGGTCCTCTTCCAAAGAAGATGTAGTTGACGAAGGCGTACTCCAGCAGAGCCAGGAACACAAACACAAAGCAGCCCATCAGGTACATGTCTATAGCTTTGACGTAGGGGATCTTGGGCAGAGTCTCTCTTAAATGAGTGTTGATGGTTGTCATGGTCAGGACAGTGGTGATCCCTGTAAAGTAAAAAGATAAATTAAAAATCACCAAGTTGCAAATTAAAAGAAAAACACAACTAACCTCTAATACAACCTGCATGGTCATGAAATAATATAGATGCAGTTTTTCAGGGAACTTCCTAAACTTAGACCATAAGACAATTATCCAGACACAGTTTTCTAAAAACACATGGGAGCTTGTTCCTTTAACTAACTTGTATTGACTGAGCTATATTAAATTTGATATTGTTTATTTAAAACTAATTCTAAATCAATTTAGAATAGTAGCACTACAGGGGCTAAAAAGAAGTGCTACTGTATTAGTCTCTCATTGCCAGACCTTCCCTCAGATTGGACAGATGGTCTAGCTAGCTGTCTGGATTTACCCTGCAGAGATCTGAGGACCAGGTAACCATAGTCCTCAGATTGGACAGATAGTCTAGCTAGCTGTCTGGATTTACCCTGCAGAGATCTGAGGACCAGGTAACCATTGTCCTCAGAAATCCACCAGAGGTTAGAACGCCAACACAGAGACAGAGGACGGAGATGGAATTTCAGGTGGCAACAAAGCCATCCCTGTCATTAATAGAGAGCACAGTATTTTTCTGTCAAGGTATCTCCATGAGTCATTTTCATCAGCTGCAGGTACAAACATTTCCATCAAACCTGATTATAACATACATTAAATCATTAATGTTACATGACATGTCATTTAGCTGACACTTTTATCCAAAGCACCTTAAAATTTTGCTATATATCAGAGGTCGCACACCTCTCAAGCAACTAGGGGTAAGTGTCTTGCTTAGGGACACATTGGTTGATGTATCGCAGTGGGAATTGAACCCAGGTCTCCCACACCAAAGGCATGTGTCATATCCACTGCACCATCACCATCACTAAAAGACTAATAACCTTAAAGATGAAAGTTCCTGGATGCCTCTTCTAAACAGGCTTGAATTTCTTTAGTTTGGATAAGCAGAAAACGCTCCTCTATACAGTATGACCATCAGCTCATGTAGCATACAACGAGGGAACCGACTCAGCAAAGACAACAAACAGCAGCGTAGTAATTGTCTGGATAAGGTGCACCATCAACATTAAATGTGTCTGTGTTGTGTTTGTGTCTCCTGGATGGCTCACCAACCTGGACGCTGTGTCTATTTCTGTCGACTCTGACTTATATAATTAAACCAAAAGTGTTGCACTGTACAGTGCTGCATGTGTGTGGGTGTGAAGAGCACTGTGGGTTTGTGGCATTGATTCTGCAGAACAAAGAATCCAAAGTCTCTCAAAGCTCAGGAGAAGAGGGTTACTCAACAAATCCCCGGCATATTTTCAGTGCAGTACTGCAGACCTTACTGCTGTCTTTGATATCAGCTGAAAGTACAGGGAGAGATTACCAAATGATTATCACTGATGACATCTCGTAGATGATAATGTTCAATCATTGCTTTAGCAACCGTAACTAGGGAGGTTTGTCAAACTTTTAATTATTTTTTTTAACTTATTATAAATAAATTTACTATTTATAAAAACAAACAAGAATGTAAACTAAGCAAACAGACACAGACACACACACACACACACACACACAGAATACAAAAGATATACTAGAAATATTAAATAAGATAACAAAATATTAAAATACCAGAACTACTGGGAAAAATATACTTATAGAGTGAAAAGAATGTACGTGTATATACAAGAGTAGAATAAAATGTACAACCTACATACATAGTATATTTAACAAAATAAAATTTGTATAGGCTAACATTAAATATAATAATGTTTTGTTATCATAATATTGGACAAACTAGCACTACAGTACACTCCAAGAGTAACGCTGTTTCTTCAACATGGATCCACTGGCGAGGATGCTAACCTTTGGCCTGGAACATGTAGCTTTGGCTCAGTCTTTAAGCATGATAGCATGTATGTAGCCTTGAAGTTAACTTAAGACTCCTTTCTACACGACTCTAATTAAAAACAAGTTAGCAAGACACCTTTATAAAAGCGAGATGAGAAGGTGTTTTCAGTAAACTCCTGCAGCTAACATTAGTTTAACTCGCGTGCAAGCTACAGCTGATAAAATCTTCTATTGACAGTTGTCATTTTTAAAATGAGAAGCCAGCTGATATCTCTGACATCCAGGATGCATTGTTTTAAAATCAAGAATGTTGATGATATATTTGTTACCATGACTTAGCAAACTGTCCATTACTGAATGCACCTAATCTATACACCATGCAGCTTCAATGAGATTCGAAGTAAAGACTAAGAATCTCACGCCTCACGCCTGGTAGGTATCCCTGACAATGTAGCTTACCTCTCAAAGCACCATCATGGCAGAGAGAATGGAAACGCACATTGATTCATCACATAGGCAGTGATTGAATTGGATAGTAGCCTACAGTAAGTGTCCATGCTGCATTGATCTCAGTGTGTGAGACAGTGGTCTTCTCAATGGGGCAGCGTTCCAGCAGGGCTGACCCTGCCCAGGTGCTTCTAACTAGAGCTGCTCAAAATGTTCTACATTGTCTCAGCGAATGACTACGCAACCGGGATGTAATGAATGCTGCAATGATGTGCTCTTCCTTACAACTTAACGCTAGATGCTGAACGAGGATTCCCATTAAGGTAACGATCAATGCAGTCAGGGATGGTATGGTGTTTTCCTGTGGTGAACAGAGCCTCGTGGAAAGTGAGTCTTAGATCCAGTCCAGTCTCCTATTACACCACAGGGCAGCAGCCCCAACAAACTGAAAGGAAAACATTCATTCTGAATCTGATATTTATCTATTCACATACAGTGTGTATGAAATAAGTGTGTGAAGAAGTCACCAATAGTGCTCTACATGTATTTAAAATAGATTAAAAGTTAACTGTCTTGATCATTGAGTGTAATGTCACACAGTCCTTTTTTTCTTTTTACGATACCAGTGCTGATACGCAGGGTTCAAAATTAACTTTTTCGGCAAATCTACCAACCACATACATATTTGACCAGCATTTTAAACACTGCTGATACGATACCTTGGTTGTGATGCTGATAATAAAACAATTACTTTTACCTTAATTTGAGTAGTATAAATGTTTTTCTACAAATCCTGCTTTCCATTTAACAAAGACGGCTAAACGTCAAACAAGCGGGTGCACACAATCTAAAATGCAGTCAGAATGGATGACTCCCTGTTTGGTGCTGAGCTGACAGGAGGAAATAGCTCCCTAACTGGTCTCTCACTGCCCGACCTTCCTCCACAGCACGCAGAGCAGGGTCTGGCTGGTCCACACAGCATTCCCGGATGGAAGAATAACATGCTCTGGTTTATTGTCTTGTCTATAAACCAATCACAATGGCCATGGGCGGCGCCAAATGCCGGACGGCACCATGGTGCCTCTGCTAAATAGTCTCAGGAAGGACCAGGTAACCATAGTCCTCAGATTGGTCAGATAGTCTAGCTAGCTGTCTGGATTTACCCTGCAGAGATCGGAGGACCAGGTAACCATAGTCCTCAGATTGGACAGATAGTCTAGCTAGCTGTCTGGATTTACCCTGCAGAGAACTGAGGACCAGGTAACCATAGTCCTCAGATTGGACAGATAGTCTAGCTAGCTGTCTGGATTTACCCTGCAGAGATCGGGGACCAGGTAACCATAGTCCTCAGATTGGACAGATAGTCTAGTAGCTGTTTGATTTACCCGCAGAGATCGAGGACAAGGTAACCATAGTCCTCAGATTGGACAGATAGTAGCTAGTGTCTGGATTTAACTGCAGAGACTGAGGACCAGGTAACCAAGTCCTCAGATTGGACAGAATGTCTAGCTAGCGTCTGGATTTACCCTGCAGAATCTGAGGACCAGGTAACCATAGTCCCGATTGGACAGATAGTTAGCTAGCTGTTGGATTTACCCTGCAGAGATCTGAGGACCAGGTAACCATAGTCCTCAGATGGACAGATAGTCTAGCTAGCTGTCTGGATTTACCCTGCAAGATCTGAGGCCAGGTAACATAGTCCTCAGATTGGACAGATGTCAGTAGCTGTCTGGATTTACCCTGCAGAGATCTGAGGACCAGGTAACCATAGGGACTACTCCCTAGCTAACCCTCAAAGTACATGTTTAACTTGCAACATAACACTCATTTTTTATTCTCAAATTGTGTTGGTGCCTCTCTAGGACGGGGCAAGACACCTCTCTGAAGAGGGGGCGAAGAGAGCCGTGAGACTACACCAAATATTAAAGTTCCAGGCCATAAAACAAAACAATAAACTAAAAAGAGACAGAGTTCATGGGGACTTTAGACTGGGAGATAATTCTCTGTAGATTTGTAACAAGCAACACCTTTCACATTACATGCATCATTTGATTCATTTCTTTTGTAATATTTTGGGGGGCTTTTATTACTTTTTAATTTATAGAGCAGCTGAAGGATGAAAGGAAAGGAGGTAGAGAGGGGGGGATGACACGCAGCAAAGGACCATGGGTAGGATTTGGCCAAGGACTCAGTCTATGTGGAGCACTCACTCTACTGGGTGAGCTAAAGGTTACCACATTTGATCCATAGTTAATATCAAAATGTTGATTAGGGCAGCGTTATCACTAAACACTGGGCCCTAAAATGCATGGTGAACTTTTTTTAAATCTGGAGTGAAAAAATGATGTAATGTTAACGTTAAACCAAGTCCTCATTTTGCTACAGACCCACTGAGACTAACCGTGAAAAGGAAAGGAATCCCTTCCAGACAGTTTTAGACACATAAATAAAATGGAATGGGAAAGGTCAGATCCCCTGTTTATGTCCTCTGCTGGCCGACAGCATCCCACCTATCATCCTCTCAGGTCACAGCACGGTATATTACATGAACTTGACATGATCTTCTAACAACCGCTCAATCACCTTTACAATCTCTCTGAGAGGGAGGAGAGGCCATCACTCATAAATACATCTCACATAACAACCCAGTTTCTGCTCTGTAGCCGTTGAACAAACTCATCACCTCCCATTGCATCTAATCCGTTAATCTATCCGCTACTATCTGAGTCACTAAGATAGTGTAATGTCTTCATTTCTGAACTTCTGAAGTGTTCCTTGATTCACAGAAACCCCTCTGAAAGCCACCATCCCCAAAATCATTCTCTGTGGAGCTGCAAAGGCTCCACATTAATGATGTCATAGTTTAAATGTCTGTCTATTTTTTAGCTTTGGGACAGAGGTGGTCACTGCTCTCAGCACTATCAAACACAGAAGACATCCGACTGAAGGTGAAGCGACAGCGCTGAGATCAATCTACTGCACAGGACACATCATACCTAATGCAACTCTGGCAGCCGAGGCGTCATAATTTATCCAGAACGACACCCAGGATAGGATGGTGATGAGGATGGAGGGCATGTACGTCTGCAGGATGAAGTATCCGATGTTTCGCTTCAGCTTGAAGCTCAGAGACAGTCGAGGGTAGGCACCTGCAGGGAAACACAGCCAAAAGGAAGAAGCCCCTTTTAATTCAAGAGCAACGAGGGGATGTCTTGCACTTTGTTTTAGTTCCTATGGCGGTGGCCTCACCAACTGGTTTCATCACCATAGAAACAAGCAAGCATGGGGCAAATTGCAAAGCATCTTATTAAGCCTTGAGATTATGTGTGTGGAAACACCACAACGCAGAGCAAAATGTAAAACTGTTTTCACACACATACCTGTACAACGTTAAAGGGACGATTTGACACTTTCTTGATGAGAGTTAGTGTGTGTGTGTGTGTGTGTGTGACACCAGTGACACCAGACTCACACTTGTACTATAACTATGAAGCTACAGCCAGCTTAGCCATTAGCTTAGCTTAGCATAAAGACTAAAAACAGGGGGAAACAGCTAGATTTTCTCTGAGATGTTGGGAGGCAGATTTAGTTACCTTTTGACGGAGACTGACTAGCTGTTTCTCTTGGTCTAGATTGGCTGCAATTTAAATAGGATGTTTGGGGGGGCAGGGGCTCAGTCTGTAGAGAGTTGGGTTGGGAATTGGAGGGTTGCTGGTTCAAGTCCCCATACGGACCAAAGTATGGTGGTGGACTGGTAACTCTAGAGATGCCAGTTCACCCCCTAGGCACTGAAAAGGTGTCCTAGATCAAGTTACCGAACCCCCAACTACTCGCTCGATCGACAGCTGCAGCCCCTCACTCTGACATCAGCGTGTGTGTGTGTGTGTATTCTAACAACAGAGGGAAAACAGTGTAATTTCCCTTGAGGGATTAATACAGTATAAATTATTATGTTGGTCTCATTTGTAGTGCAATGCAGAAAATTATATTTGGACTAGTGAAAGACAGAACTCCAACCACAAAATTTAAAAACCAACATTCTAAGGCTCTATTGAGCATGAGAGTAGCATTACATGGACGTAGGTAAATTAAGACTGGTTTAAAATCATTTAACAGTAGTTCAGCAGATTTAAGACTTTTTAAGGCCAAAAAGCATCTGTAGACAGCCCTTAGAGTTTATTAGCATCAAGATTTGACCCTGATTATAATGAGCTCTAATAGCCATCTCTGTATTATCTTCTCAGAACTGTTCGGACAATTTCCATCCTACATTAATTCAACTGCAGGAAAAATCACTGTTCTGGTGCCTCTGAGTTTTTATCTTATTACAAGAGAATAATTCATGGTGTCTCTGCCTCATGAATACATTATATTACTGTAAGTACATCCCCCCTATTCTTTTATCAAGATCTTGAATCATTATTCCCACTTCTAGTGTTACAGTAAGAGAGGTCACGGTAAGATGCAAATGATGTGCACACGGACTGAGTACCGGAGATCCACTGATATTTGGGTGCCTCATGTGAAACTTTAAAATAATAATAATGAAGATTTTCATTTAAATGAATGTCTGTTATGAAACTTGAACTTGTGGTTGAATAATTTCCCTTTACATAAGAACGTAGCAGAGCCTACATTTTTTTAAACGTATTTAAAACATTTTTTTATCATCCAAGCAGGCAAGAACCCAAACTAAGTTTGTCTGTCAGTCGATCTCCTCCGCACACACAACACCGCCGCACCATGCAGTCCCTGTCCCCACACACACACACACACACACACCCCACACACACAACACAACACACACACACACACACACACACACACACACCACACACACACACACACACCCACAACACACATAAACAGGGATATCTGTCTGGAAATACTAATAATATTAATGTTGATGCATAAAATGTTGGATTACGTTGCACACGGCGGTTTTTGGGGTCATGCATACTGTAAGTAAGAACTTATTTAAAACAAGGTCAGCCCTAGATTGTCTCTTTTCTCACTGCTATAAAGTGGGTGTGGCTCAACTGGAGGAAGGTGATGTCAAGTACTTCTGTGCACCAATCAGGATTCATAATTAAAATCTGTTGAAATGTTTGGTTGTTTGTTCCATCCAGTCTGACAACAGTACAGCCACACAGTTATATAAAGCAGATTAGCTGAGTGTTTGAAAGTTTTCATAAAAAATATCTAAATGTTTTTAACTTGATGTGGCGTATTTGGTCATGAATATGGAGGAGTACTTCAGATCTCCTTTAAAGGCATGGAATTGACTATGAATAGTAGTGCAGGGGGATTTGAGTTTCTAGTAAAAGTAAGCAAAGTATCTGAAACAATTATACTGCATGTGGACCGGATTACTGGGAACTCACCGGTGGAAAAGACCACGTTCCTGGAAACCAGCTTGTAGTCGACGATGGAGAACTGAGGGAGCTCGATGCGAGTCACCCCGGTCACAGCAGAGTCTCCACCTTTCCAATAGAACTCTATATCATCCGTCGTGTAACCATCTGCAAACAGGCAGGAAACAAGCAAGGTGTGAAAAAACACCGAAAGGTGCAGTCGTCTCATTTTGTGTGAAGGCTAAAATTAATTACGTATTTTTATTTGCTTAAGTGAAATCTGGGGGCCTAATAGCTACAGTTGATTTACAGTAAGTGCTATGAATCACATGGACTCGGCTGGCTGGAAGTGCTGATTGCATGAGATGTAAATCTTCATGGGAGTGTGTGTTACTGCAGGCAGACAGACGTATTCTACATGAAAGGGATCCATAACTGTCGTAGTTTTATGGCAGCATAGACAGCCAAACATGTCATCGAGACTAATGAAGTTGGAGTAATTATTACTGTGCTCTACTATGAAAATCCCTGTCTGGTTCAACCCCTTCTGGATGGACCAGTGGCTCTAACCAGAGAGGCTGAAGCTAGCAATCTCATTGAGATACGACAGCTTAATAAATCGAAAGCAATTCTGCAGTCGGTGCAGTTTCTGTCTCCGTGAGATGAGGAGTGTGAGAACTTTTTTTATGGGAATCACAGTGCTGTTCATATTTTCAAGGAGTGAAAAAGTAGAGGTGTCCGCTGTATTTCTTTACCAAGAACAAGATGTGAGCCTTGAACTTACAACTCTCAATTTCCAGGGTGCAATTCTGTTCGTCCAGCGGGTACCTCCTCAGATCCATCATGCAGGCTGCAGTCGTGGTGATTCTGAATCCAAATAAATCCACAAAGAGGTATACGTTACATTGGTGACATATTTTTAAATAGTGTGTCATGTATGAAGACACATTATCAAAGCATACTGTCAAACAGAGGGAGATACAATTCATTGAGATGTGCTCCCTTACAGACTGTGTAGAAACAAGATAAAAAGTCAAATGGGACAAACCCTTACAGCCAGACACAAACATCCTGGCAAGGCAGTAATATTCATTATTATTTGTTTGAAAGTCACACTCTGTCAATAAATGCAAACGGCACTTCCAGGCTTTACAGAGCGGCAGTTATATGAAAAATCCAGAATGCCAATATACATGAGAGACAAGTTATGTGATATGAGCTGATTATAATTTCTATTACAAAATAAAGACATTTGCACCATAACGTCATGCAGAAAAGGCACAAATTGTAGCAGAAGAATTCACCAGAATGCAGAAAATTATGTATTTCACATTCAAAATTTCAATTTTGCTCAAAAGTGGAGAGCTCAACCCCTTTTTTTGTGCAAGTTGAGGGTTTAAAAAGTGAAAAAGCCTAAAGTCCCCCCGAAAGGGACGTACCCTCTCCAACAGAAACCACTGTTCTCAAACTGCTCCAAACAGCTCTACTGCCATTTAAACGTTATGATGCTCGCCTAGCTGCTAGCATGGCACGCCCTC